>NW_010548240.1:25836-28274 GCF_000687285.1 Phaethon lepturus
GAGCTTTCCGAAAGGCACAGTATTTCACCAGCTATTTTACATGGAGAATTGCCGATCAAAGATATCCCCACTGTGTACTCCAGAGCAATAAAAATAAAAAAAACCCACAAGAAGAATTCTTTAGGCGGATAATGGGCATTTTATTCCTTTTTATGACACTAAACATAGGCAGCTGGCATAATTACACCACAATAAAGGCATAATGTGCACCTAGCAGAACAAACTCATACTTTTGATAATTAGGCAGAGCAAACACAGTCTGGGATTCAGTCTCATGGCTTCACTGTCTCCTGGATCTGCTGGAGCCCCCGTCCCTGCAGCACGTCAGCCCCATTCCCACAGCTGGATTTAGCTGGGCCCCATGGGGAAGGCTGAGCAAGCAGAGCATCACCAGAGCTCTCCTGCACCGAGAGGAATGGACCTGCAGCTCCACTGTTCAGAGCAGACCGAGGGCAGAGTGCAAGGCAGGGAGGTGCAGGATGGGTCCATGTGCAGCTCCTGAGAGGCAGCTGGAGACAGTGTGCTGCAGCGCACTGACTGACGGAGGATGTCAGCCACCTCCCGATTGGCACCAGGGACGGGTATGGGAGCCGCAAGGGAAGGTGTGAAATCTGCAACTTGAGCTTAAAGACTGACCCCACAGGCAAGGCTGCAGCAGAACCAAGTCCAACTCATAAAAGGTGCAATAGCAAAGGGAGACCCAAAACACAGGAGAGATGCAGAGCTCTTTTGGGTTTGGCAGCTCCACTGAGGCCAGCTCTAGGAACTGGAAGGGGTGAGCGGAGGCATGGGGATACCCCTCCACTGAGAGGACCTTGGCCAAATGCAGTCAATGGAGCAACGTCCACAGGGAAGTTGGCCCCTTTACCAAAAGGCAAGGACAGAAGGGAATGTCCCAGGGAGGCTGAAAGACCCTCACCTACAGAAAGGGCCAGCTTGGACCTGCTGGAGGCTAGCAATGAGCTCTTTGAAGGCTTTGGGCTCCCATCAGTCCTGGTGGTCCTGCTAACCTGAAGACCTGCCTACTCCAAAACACACCATCTGGCAGCAGGTGTGCTCCTTGGGCAGCTGCAGGCATCCACGCAGGACAGCTCTTCCCTGAGCGCAGAGCACAGCCAAGGTGGAGATCCTAAACGATCTCTAAAATATTAATAGCGTCAATCAGAGCCAGGCTGACAGAGGTTACAACACTGGGAGAACCCAGAGAGCAGGATTTCCTGAAGTTGGCACAAGACCATACACTAAATATCCAGAGTTTGTTTAAAAATGCATCTGCAGGATGCATGCAGGAACAGCATTGGCAGAATGGCACGCTGAGGTTTCATCTCCACACCACTGAAACCTGCTGAGGATGCCAACCACTGCACACAGGAGAGACCAGCTCAGCTAGACTCCCTGTCTTACATGGCTTAATGGAAGTTGGTGGCTTTAAAGTATATTGAGTGCGATGCAGAAATGCTAGAGTATCTTGGCTCAAAGAAAGGTGAGGGATGTGGAGCTGATTCGTCAGCCATGAGTGAGACCTGTGTATTCATCTGTGGATAGGATGCCCAAGAAAATGCCAAACAACATCATTATGAGACTTTGCAACATGAGATTCAACATAAGACAGGGAAGATGTATGTTGTCAGCAAATCGAAGCATCTTGCCTCCATACCTTCCAACACCCAGAAGGGCACTGCTGAGAGCTGGACAGGTACCGAGCAAGTCTGGGAAGGTTGCAGTGCAGCAATCCAGACCATGACCTCAGGACGGCCGTTTGTTCAGGAGCTTTGATGCCCTACAGAGCTGGCAGCACGTCAGCGCACCCAAGGAGAAGATGGTCCCAGTCTGTAGGAGACAGGGCCCAGCCAACTGGGAAAAACAGCTGCTGTGAGATAGCCTCTTGCAGGGCTCATGCTTCGGAGTGATCAGAGCTGCCCTCCCCAGCTGGCCACAAAAGAGAAGTTTATGCTTAGATGAGGGCAAAAGATGGGCTGTTTCCTAAATAAAAGCAGATCGTATCTGCAGACTTTCTGGCCAGTTCTTAGCAAGCCACTGTGATGGATCCAATCCACAGGCTGCAGGCAAAGAGCTCAAGCAAGGAAACCTGCAAGTGCAGAGAGCAAAAGCCAGGAGGGAGCCAGAAGTGCTGTGCCAGCAGGGAGAAGGGCAGGAGATTTTTAATCCCAACTCTGAAGTCAACATGCTTAGTAGCCTTGGGGTTCTGAGAGATTTAATTAATTACTTTAATGAGCGTGAAGCACTGTAAGTTATTAATATACAAACTCCACTACAGTATCTCCCATCTCCCAGTTCAGCACCTCTTGCCGCTTTATACCGAGCCCATGAGAAGCAAAAGCCAAGCCATGGTATGCCTCTGTGCAGTGGGGCAGAGGCTGCACACCCATACCTTCCCAGCCAAGACAGCAGTAGCAAAGTCCCATCCCTTTCAGCAG
>NW_010548240.1:28305-73650 GCF_000687285.1 Phaethon lepturus
AGGGCAACAGGAACACCTCATACAAGAAAAGCTCTTTCTGCTTACTGGCAAGCTGTTGCTACCATAAAACCAGCCTGCTGCTGCTGGTGGAGGTGGCAGGCAGTCACTCTCCCTCTTGTAGCCATGCTGGCTACAATGAGGACTAAACCAGTTAATGTTTTAATCCCCAAGGCTAGAAAATCTGATTAACCCCTCATCCCTGCCTGGAGAACTACACAAGGCCGTTTTCATGCTCCTACATGAAGGTCTTGTCTTTTAAATGCAGGGAAAAGAGGACACAGCTCCTTTCCCAGGAACTAAGCAGCTGTGCTGGTACCCATGAAAAGCTCCAGCTGAAGGGCTGGGATGCAGGGATGCTCTGCCCCTCACCTGACCTACAGGGCTCTGGGAAAGGCCGTCTTTCACACATTGTGCCTTTGCCTCCCAGCTCCTCCTGGCCTGGAATGCAGCACACGTTGCAGGATTATTGTAAAACATGCCCTGCCTCTAATCCCTTCTTCTCTTGCCTTGCTCTGGTATTGACTGCAGGGAGCTGTGTCAGGCCCGGGGTCAGGCTTGCCTCTTGCAATACCAGGGCACACAGATGGCTCCAGTCTCTCTGTCTGACCGCAGTACGCATGAGACATAGAGAAATACAGGCTGCCCCACACCTTCATGTAGGCAGGGGCATGAGACTGGAGACCCCCAGCTTCTGGCAATGGTGCGGGTGCTCCACAGGAACAGCCACAGTCATGTGCGCAGGTGAAACGCCAGACCTGTCCCAGACAGACACCTGCTCGCTGGGAGATCAAGGGCCTAATTCTGACCATCCTTATTGTTTCCCTGGTTTGCTCCTGGGGTGCTCTACCAGGGGCACATTGCAGGGCAAGTCTGGATGCAAGCATGTGGCACAACATCAGCTATGCTACAGTCATGCTGTACACACCATTATTCCCAGCTACAGCAACCATCCAGCTGACAGGTCCCAATCACACCATGACCCTGCAGCCCTGCAGCAACTCCCTGCTTGTCCAGACCCCACTGTGGGGACCATCAGGCCACTATAGCCTGCATAACCTTGACATTGCAGAAAGATTTATCAAAAGCACAAATTGCCCAGATATCATTGTGGGTTATTTCGCTTGCTTTCAAATGCTCCTTCCAAAACTTTGTCTTTGGCACCTACAGCACACTGCCCCATAAACAGGGCAGGACCAGGAGAGCCAGCGCAGCTCCTTCCTCAACCTGCAAGCAGCAACCAGACTCACGGCGTACAGGTCTGAGCAGCATGTTTAACCTCAGCAGCAGCACGCACACAGACGGGAACCAGGCGGCTCCTTGGTGCAGGGGACAGATGTTCCAATCGCCCAGCAAGTGGAGCGCAGGCACGGCGAGGTATAGCTGAGCAATGTGGCACTCGGCAGGAAGAGCAGGTCCCAAGGTCTCAGCAGCTGCCTCTCGGACTTTGGCCTGCAGCCTACGGGAACGCGCATGCAGGAGAACCACAAAAGCCAGCCTGCCTCCAACCACTTGCATAGACAAAGATGCTTTCGGCAAAGCAGCCATTGCAGTGCACTCAGCAAAACGGTTGCTGCTTACAATTTCATCTAGAAGGCAAAGCTTTTGCATGGGTTAAAAAAAGCACAAAAAGCAATAAATTCTACTCTCTGCTTTGTCCAGTACCTGCAGGCTGCGTGGGGCCAAGTAAGATAATTGTGTTCCTCAGTTTCTTTTGAATTACCACCTTCCTGCCTTATCTGAGGAGCTCTCTGTACCACACGTGGCACCAGGAGGCCCTGGGCCTTGCTGGAGCCTGAAGGTGCTGCCAAATCATAAAGGCTGCCTTGGGACCTCCCCAGTACAAACACCCTGGATCAGGGACTCAGCATCAGGAGAGGAGTACAGCTTGTACGGGGCACCCAGGGCAACCACCCCTTCTTTCCCTGCTCAGGTACTCTGAGTTTCAGCGACGTGTCCCAAGGAAAGCAGACAGCCTGTGTCCAAGTGCAAGGGCGTCAGAAATCTCACAGCAACCAGGGTAGGAAAGGAGAATTGATGACCCACACCGTCAGCCTCAAGGCAGGACCAGCTCCACCCAAACCGTCCCCACCATACTCTTCTAAACTCTGAAAATCTCAAGACCTAAAGGTCCCACAACCCTGACCTTACCCACAGAGACTATTTACTGATCTCCTTGCAGCAGGTAAGGACAGGACGAAGAGCTGCCCAACACAACCACCCAGAATAAACTCTTCCCTTCCTCTGAGCACTTTCATTCCTTTAAAAATGATTTCTACTTAGTCTTCTCTAAGCTGAACATCCCAGATCCCTCACTCTTCCCGTGGAGGTCATGTCTTCCAGCTCTCTGATTCTTCTTCTGTTCTCTTCTGGGTTTTCTCCACCTGTGCCAGGTCCTCCCCAAGTGCAGTATTCAAAACTGGTTTGCCCCAAAGCTAAAACTAGGCTCTCAAAATACCTTGCCTAGGAAAAGAGGTGAGATTTTAACATGTGCCTAACACAATTTTAATATGCATTAGCAAAAGAGAGTGTAAGAAAGAGAAGCCCTCATGGCAAAGAAATTAATTGGTGTGTGAGATGCCGTGAGATGAATGCATGCTAAACCACAGGCAGGATAGCTATGGGAAGGAAGGAAGAGCTTCTTGTTAATAGGACTGACATACTGACATGTCCCCTTTGCACTGGAGTACCTCTAAATATCTTCCACATAACAGGACCTTGTTGGATATAGTCTTTACCCACCCAGCAGAGTCTAAACGGCAGTGAGAGAGGAACTGGCTGCCTGTGGCCAGCCCACAACCTTCTGCTTGGCACAAGTTTGGCAGCAAGAAGGGTGCTCTTTCACACAGTTGTGTATTTTATGGCCAAAAGGAATTACTAAACTAATCTGCTATTTTGCAAGCCAAGAAACTTAGCTACTTTCTGGTGAACCAAGAGCAAGAACTTACATTAACCCTCTGAGGATCACACCTTTCCTGTCTGCCCCCAGCACAGTTTGTACAGGCACATGCTCCACAAAAAATGGCTCCTGTGCTTTTAGGATGCAATAAAAAAAAACAAAACAACAAAAGCCAAAGGGGAGGGAAACACACAAAACCATTTGATTTAGGCAAAGATGGACACTGCTCTTTTCTGCCCTCCTGGGATGGGCATGTATGTTACTGCTTAAGTCATCCAAAACCAGTGAAGCCTTCAGGCTGCATCTAGAGCCCCTCTCAGCTGTAGCAAGACCAGCTCCTGAGACTGCAAGAAAAGGAAATGAAATGCGAGGCTGGGATCATTACTTTGAAACGATAAGCTCGTGCCACTGAGCCAAAGCCTGTTATATTGACATGGGTTTGTGTCACCCCAGCAGCAGAGATCATTCTCCATCTCCGCTTGCTCAGCTCCCCTCCTCCCGGGACAGCTGCCAGCACGGTACAGCACCGCAATGCTCTGCGAAGTCTAGCTACAGGAAAAATCCCAACGCCTTGCCCAGCAGGTTAAAGTTACAGGGCTGAGTTACTGCAGAGCAAAAAGTATCCTGCTGACCGCTCCACCACGCTGGGGAAGCTGCCGGCAAAGCACAAAGTGCCACTGGCAGAGGAGCAAATAATACAAAACCACCAAGTTTCCTTCCTTGAGGCAGAGAGCCCAGAGAGGCGTGTTGCTTCTTAAAGCCTCCAGTATTTAAAAGGCACTGAATCTGCAGCTAGCTGTCACACAGGATGCTCCTACTCTGTCTCTCCAGTCACCAGCCCTGAGGGACAGAGACAACCCTGCCCAGCAGAAAGACCCAGGCTGAGGAAGGGCGGCCAGAGCCCTGAACCACTACCGGCCACGCAGCCCACGCGCCGTGCCTCCGCTTCCTTTGTTTTACGCAAAGGCGGATACCAAAACCAACCCCAATGGTTACTCTGCGTTACGTGAGCCGCCTACCTTAGCGCCTATTGCAAACCCACAACAACCACCCCTCGGTCCATCTGGTTATTGCCTCGGTTTCCCTAGAAGCTAAGAGTGATGCATCAACCCATCCTGTATGCCCTTCTGGTGAGACCAGGAAGAGGAAAGGGAAGACTGTCAAGAACTTGCAGACACTCACCCTCTCTTCCCAGAACAACCCCCCGCTTGTTGGTTTTCCTTGAAATTGTGTTGTTGCTCCGCACTCTTTGTTAAATAAGAGAGGGAGGACAGGTCCCTCCGCAGCGGGACAGCGAGGGCTGCTCCTTTAAGGCCTCTCCTGGATGCCCTTCCCCTTTGAGATGACTATCCTCAACTCCCTCCTCATCTCCCTCCCTTTGATTTAAGAGTTCCTCTCCTGGCCCTGACAGTAAGGTATTTCTGTCCCACAGATTATAACTCACTCTGGGCTATTATTCAACTCCCAAGCCCTGGCCCTGCTGCATTTAGTCCAAACATAATATCCTTCATGCATATATTATCTGTCTCCCTATTATCTGGAATCATTTCGGAATTAAATTTCAGTCCTGCAATATTGGCTTGAAGAGCGGCTCGCTTTATGGGCTAGTCAAAGGTTAGAATACCAATCAAAATAACACTGCCGATGCAGAGAGACATTTTAATATTCCAAAACCCGGTAATTGTAAAAGGACATAATATTTTTTCCCTGATTACCCCAAAGGCAACACATGTTAACAAGGCGAGGGAGAGAGTGAAAGAAATTTCAGAGTTCAGACAGCTGCACGACAGATTTAAAGGAGAAGTCGTGGACGGCTGCCGCGCTCCCGCCCTGGAGCAGGAGGGCTCTCCTGCCCGTGCCAGCGGTGCCGCGCTCCCCGGGATGCCGTCCCCAGCCTCGTGGCATTCGTGCCACCCACGCTCCCCCAAGTCAGAAGCCTTCGAGGGTGCTCTCACCGCAAGGGAACAGAGTGGCCAGAGCTACGCCGAGAGGAACAGTCGAAGATTATCATGGCAGAAGAAACCGCCGCGATCAGCTGGTCTGACCTGCACAGGCCATGAGGCTGCCCCAGATTAATTCCTGTTTGAACCAGAGCTGATCTTTTTAGGAAAAAACCTTCCCTCCTGAGCTGAAGAATCCACCACAGCCTTCGGTAAGTTGTTCCAATGGTTAATTACCCTCACTGTAAAAATCTGCACCTGAATTACCTCCCTTTGGCTTCCAGGCACTGAAACTGCTTATGCTTTTGTCTGCTAGACTGAAGGAGCATCTCAGCACATTTTGACTCTCCCTTTAGATACTTAGGGACTACAGCCAAGTCTCCCTTACCCTTCCCTCTGGTACCCTAAGTGGCTCCCAGGGTCTTTACTGCATGGCGAGTGTTCCCATGGGTCTTGCAGTTCTCATCCAGTCTTCAAGCTTCCAGAATCCTTTCTGATGCAGAGCTGGGACCCAGCATCCCATACCGATCAAACCAGTCCCAAAGAAAGAGATGACCCAGCCCCTCTGCTCCTACTTACCATTGCCTGTTTATAAACCAACAGCAGTTGCTTCCTGCATGCAGGATCTGCACGCTTTATCAAAAATTATTTTTATGTTTTCTTTCAGAGGATTGATAAAAGTGTTAAATACAAGAGGTCTGAGAAATAGATCCCTGTGGGACTCCACTAGGAAGACATGTACTCCGTGATGATTATCCATTTACAATTAAATGCTAGGAGCTGTCAGTTTACTCGTTCTTAATCAATGTAATGTGTGCCATGTTGATTTTGTATCACTCTTGTTTCTTAATCAAAATGTCATAAGGTACCAAGTCAAATGCCTTCCAGAAGTATATTACATTGACATGGTTACCTTTATCAACCAAACATGTAGTCTCATAAAAAAAATATCAAGTTAGTTTGAAAAAGATCTAGTTTCCATAAATCCACATTGATTGGCATTATATTACCCTCTTTTCATTCTTTATTAATCAACTATCATATCCGGCTTTTCATTACTTTGCCCAGAATTAATGTCAAGCTGATAGGACTATAATTACTTAATCGGTCATCCCATTTGCCCTTCTAAATTACTGGTACAACATTAGCTTTCTTCCAGTCCTCTAGAACTTCCCCCATTTTCCAAGACTTATTAACAGTTCAGGGCTTCTCAGCCAGCTCTTTAAAACTCCTCTAAACCAACTATGCAAAATGCCAACTGAAAGTCACCACTTAACTTTATCAGAAAATTATGTTGTAACAGCAAACCTCTTGCTCAGCGATACGGCATCCTCTGCCTTTCTGTAAATATAGAGCAAAGTATTTATTAAGCAGAGTCATTTTGCTGTTATAAGCAATTCCTTCCATTTCCTTCCAACTATGAACCAATGGCATTGCACAGTCACTTTTCTTTCCTAATTTCCATGGAAAAGACACTCTTACTCCCCTTAACCCTGGAGTCGTGCTTCTCCTTGTGTTTCTTTTCATCACCTCTCCCGTTTCTGCCTTCGGAGAGAGACTTTCCAAAGCCAAGAGCTCCGCAGCTGGGGGTGAGGAGCCCAAGAAAGCACAGCTCTCACTGAAGAAAGGTGTGATAGGGTCCCAGTGCACTCACCCACGCTGCAAACCTGCAAAGCACTGAGCACCGTAGGTATATGAGCAGCTCTTCGCAGGTAAGAGGCAACACCTATTCACGTGCCTGATGCTTTGGCCATGAAGCACTCTGCCTGAAGAGTCCTTCTCTGTCATTTAGAAATGGTACTTGGGACTAGTAAGCTTAGAAACTTACTAGGCATTTTATATTCCCTATAGTCAGTAATTCAATAAACAGGCAATTGATAACAATCACAGTAAGTCCTCAAGAAGTTAAACCTGACAAAAGCAACTTGCAGGCATATGGGCCAAAACCTAAACCATTTCTCAGTTGCACCTATTTCAACCTTCTTCATCCAAAGCACTCAAGACACTTCAGCACGAAGTGCCTGAGAAGCACTCAGAGCTCCTCCTCCCACCCCAAAGGCAGAAGGAATTGTTAATTCAGAGGAGAGACAAAAAGCTGTTAGCAAATCTTTGTTTGTTTAAGATGTGTTTATTTCTAGTAGCCAAATATTAACAAAAACATCCTATTACATGCTTCCTCTGTCAAATTTCACAATGTGAGTAGGTGACCTTAAAACATTTGTGCATGTGTATTAACAGTTCGCTTCCAGCTACGAGTATCTGCAGATCAGTAAAGGCTGGGCCTGGAAAAGGCCGGCCCTGCGCACAGCCGTGTCAGCCCCAGCACGGCCACGCTGTGCTCCCCCAGGCTCTGTCAACTCTGTTTTGTGATGCCCAGAGAAGGAAAGTTGCATTCCTCCACACACAGCATTCAACCCTTGCCTTTCATAAAAACTCTGCTGGACTTCAGGAGGATGTCAAACTAGGACCAGTTTTCTGTCACTTCTAAAGCAACCACTATTACTGTATATAAAGACATGCTGCCCTCTATGAACAGAAATCAAAGATGGTCAAACATGCCAGGACAGCTGGCCTGAGAAAGAGGCAGTTCTATGATGGGTATGAAGATTGTATTTTCAAAAAATTAATAAAATATCATTTGAAAAACAAGGAATAAAACAAACCTTTAGTGGTTACATAAAACACTCTTCATCTTTTAACTGCCTAACATCCAGAGAAGAAATGGAAGATCAGAATAGCGTATACAGTGTTAAAAATAGCTTCCACAACCCAATTCTGGAGGCGCAGAGCCCACAGGTACCTTTGTGCCAGCTCTCCAACAAGTTATGCTGCACTAGAAGAGACACAATGAAGCAAGAGTATGGCAGAGGTTTCAAGTCAAGAATAACACAAGAGAGAAGAACAATAAGAACACTTATTTGCTCTTTCACACGATGCAAGACCTAGGCGCAAGAAAATATCTGACAATAGGTTTAAAAAGAAACAAGAGGACTTGCATCTTCACACAATGTATGAATAAACAGAGTATAATTAATGTGTAATTAAATAGCAAATCTCATTGCTGCAGGATGCTGTAGAAACCAAAAGCATGAGCAGATTCAGAAAAGGATGTACAAGGTTCTGGTAGACAGACGCGGTAAAAACAGTGGATGCTAGACACAGTGGTCTGGAGGCAGTGGCCAGCTCTCAATCCTTGAAGAGACAATTGCTGGGAACCAGAGGAAGCTGACTCGAATCATGCTCTCCTTGTTGCATCTGCAAGCACCAGCTGCTGGCCTCTGGCATGGGGAGGATCTGGGTTAGACCTTTGGCGTGGCCATTTTGACACCCTCATCATCCTTCTAATCCTTTTCTTGCACCAGCTAACTGTACGAAAACCTAGCTTCACTGCCCATCTTCCATCGCCTCCCTCCATCAAACCACTCTCCCCTCCGTGATGTGCTCCCAACCCGGTGGTGCTGGCACTCCTGCTGCCCATCGTGTTTCCCATTCCCAGGCTCCCGACCACCCTGCGATCACAGGCACCGTGTCCTCAGCCTAGCACAGCACTGGCTCCATCCCACAGGGTGGGGATCCATCATGGGACCGACCATGCCACTAACTCAAGTGGGACCTGGAACGATAAACCACAGAGGCTCCCGAAAGAGTAAAGGGAGCACAAACAAGAACTGATCTTTGTGTTAGAATAAGCACAGAATTTATCCAGGCTACCTGAGGATACTCTTGGGGCACCAGCTTGGTTGTAGCTTGTTAGCTGCAGCAGTTTTCCTCTTCACATAAATCTTGACCCACAGCCTCCTGCTTTCTGCACATATTTCTCCACCGGTGCCCCTCGCTCCTGACATGAAACACACTCTGCTATTTCCATCCTGAGCATTCAGCTCCAACAATGTAGCTCAGGTTCTGCACCTCAGCCCTAACCCACGGGGCCTCTGTGGATCGACATGACAGGCACAGAAGGAGAACTGGCAGATGGGATGGTGGCTCTCTATAGAGATGGTTTAGGGGGATGTCTGAGATGTTGCAGCATTCAAAGAAAGACTCCTCTGCTTTCTGCTGCCCTCCTACAAGGCTGAGCTAATCGAAGTGAAGAACATGATAAACTCTCTGCCCCAAGTCAGCTCTACACTGACAGTTCACCAGAGATACAAGATAGCTCAGTGACATTAAAAATGTCAGCAAACACCGATCAGGCTTGACGGAAGGGATGCGTTAGCAGGCTGGGGGAGCATAAGGCAAGGTAAAACTTCAGCAAATGCAGTCAAGTGCACAGGCAGCTTTTCTCCTTTTGTCCTCCACAGAAGGCTTTTTCACAGACTCCAAGACACCATGGCCACCATCGCAGCAGTCAGGTGTGGAGCTCACCACTCCCTGCATGGCCAGATCAATCCAAGAAGGTCTCCTGGGGCAACACAAGCGTGGCAGCTAGCAGGGTCTGATTCCCATCTTCAGCTTACCCAAGAGGCAAGTCTTGGATACTCTAAAAGAGGCCTGGAGGCACAGGGTGCTCACCTCAACTGCTCCTGCACCAGAGAAGTGACAAAGAAAGGAGTTTATTGAAAAATGAACCCTGGGAAAGACCATCTCACCACCTCGGGAAGAGGGACTGCTGAGCTCTGGAGCATCCCGCACTTTGGCAGAGGCAGCACAGACAAGGACTGTATCTTCAGATGATACAAAATGGAGACAAAGAGGATATGAAGGTGTGTGTGCGTGGCCAGAGGGAATCTTGGACATACTTTGTTGTTACCGCACTACACAGGTACACAAACACATCTGCCCCTCGCACACAGCTTTCTATACGTAATCCCACTCTTTTGCATTGCCTTGAATTTGCAGCAGCAGTTCCCCAACTCAGTAAGGTCCTCTTGGTATCACCGTTCACAAGCAGAGACCCAAAGAACAGACAGCAGATGCAGGTGGGACCATTCTGCAGGAAACTGTTTTCAGTCACACATGCCATTTACACTCACATGAACTGTTTCCTTGACATCTGAAGCATTCAAGTCTCTGCATTATCCATGACCTAGAAATTAGCAGTTTCACACCACACCCTCCCCAACACCTTCACTTCATGGATCACATCAGAGGCAGACTCAGCCTAGGAGATATTTCTAAGTCAGGAACATGCCAGAGGGAGGAGAAAAGGGGCTACCTGAGCTATGAAGGGAAGAGCAGTGGGGCTAGATACCTGTCCAACCTTATTTGTCTCACACTGGGAGCTCACTCAAAAGAGACTGAGGTCCCACTGGGTCCCAACTGCTTGGCCAGAATTATTTATCTAAGCTGGAAATCCTCTCTCATGAAAACACACGGGCAGTTACCCCACAAGCACTCCCAGAGAGCAGGGCAGTGAGTAGCATGGAAACATCCTCATCCTGGGGTATGAGTAAGCCCCACAGGAGGCAGCTCTTTAGCCACAGGCTAGGAGAGGTCCCTGCTCTTCTCTTCAACCTGGGTCACTTCCCAGAGAGGTGCAGGGACCCTGGAACCACCCTGTGATATTAGAGAGTCAGAAAAACTTCAGATTTTTAAGGGATTAGAGGGCTTGGTGTAAGATAAGTATCTCTCTCACACATCCCCTCTCCACATGATCTGAAGGAGACTGGAGCCTTACTTTCAGAGTAACACATCTGCAGATGGGGACAACCCCAACCCATGTGCCCCCATCCTACATGCAACCCTTTCAGAGAGCTGGGCAGGGGAACACTTCCCTGCAACAGCTTCCCTTCTCCTCCTGCCTTGAGCTCTGTGCTTGGTACTTCACGGATGCTCACCAGCCCTCAACTTATCATCACAGTATTTGCTGAAGCACAATACACGAACACCCATCTTGAAGAACAGCCACTTGCCTGATGTCCACATTACAATGAATCCCTGCTCCAAACACACTAAATCCAGGAGCCTCTAAGTATGGGAAAGAGCCTTAAGTCATTCATCCTGAGGCCCAGACGAGGAGTATGACTAGATAAACCTACTTCTTAGCGAACATCATGGTACCTAAGGATTTTTTTTTAAATATTATTATTCTGCAGCCATCAACCTGCTGGTTATACAGCTGCTATCCATTCACCGGAAGTTTAGTGAACTTCAAATGGCGATCATTAATGGTCACTGAACTGCAGAATGCCCCAATGTGCTTTCAGATTTCATTTACCAAGGACCAGCAATCAGCCAAAAGATTTGCTCTGACAGCAGGGAAATACAAAACCCTTTGACAAGTTCAGCCGGGAATGTGCTGCCAGCATCCCTTGTTAAGTTCATGTTCTACCCTATTTGACGGAACAGATCATGCAAATTGTCCTTCCGTGGCTGTTCAGCCTGTCACTCATGCTTCCATTTAAAACAATAAATAAATAAGAGAACAAAAGAAAAGCCCACAAGTACAACGAGATGTTTACAAGCAAATTCCATTTACTGAGACCCCTAATTATCAGGAAAAGGCACAGAAACCCAAATAAAACACTAAATTGGATGGGGGAAGGGAATCTTACTGATGCAAAGCTTTAACCAGGAGGGCCAGGGCCACCCCAGTTTCTCTTGTGCACAGACCCCAGCATCACCCCTCACCCTACTACTGCTTGTAGTCACACTTGTTCTTTTCTTCCCCCTTTGATTTGTGGCTTATGGCATGACCACATTCTTCTGTGCAGATGGAGCAGCTGTGCCAGGATACCCAATGGATGCACAGCAGGCTGCTGTTTAACCACCCAGAGAAGGTGTGGAGCAACACAAGGCACCAGACAGTAAAGTCTAAGGTATTTTGCTTTGCAAAGGGACCGCTGGTTTCTTAGGTGGACATGCTGCTGAGACAGGTCCCCTTTCCCACAGTACAAAGGGAAACACTGATTGTTTTGTTTGGGAATGTTTCAGGTTGATAAACATAGGGAATTTGATCTGAAGGGAACCAAGCTCCTAGAAGCCTTATACCGCTGCAGAACAAAACAGAGTCAGAAACACTGGGGCCAACACAACCTTCGCTGGAGAGGGGCCTCACAGTACCCCACTATTATGCGGAGACACTGCACTGTGCCTGCCACAATGGGATTCTCTCCAGATGCAGAACACATCCCATCAAGTACAGTAAGACTCTATTAGAGGAGATACAATAGGGAGCCGGAGGACTCGCTCAGCCCAGCTTCTGAGAAAATAACTCATTTCAATGCAAAACAGCAGTAGTTATTAGGCACCTCCTTAAAGAGGAAAGGAGAAGGACAAGGGGAAGGGGGAGAGAGGGAGACAGGGACCATGGCAGTTTGCACAAAAGTACCTTTTTCAGATTAATCCACTGTTTGAAGTAATCAGCAACCGGCAGCCCTAAGTACTGGCATTGTCCTGGTAACCTGTAAGAGAGAAGAGAGAGCAGGTTTGATTCAATCAGTGTCCTGACAACACAAACTCTGTTTTCTTAAGTGCATTTCGTTCCAAGATACAAGAGACTCTCAAGTCTGCTGTAACATGCTGCACATCAGATGGACCATAGCTCTTGGCAAAAAAATCTCATGAGAGCACAGCTTGGCTGAAGACTTACATACATCCAGCCACATCCAGGCTGCTGACACCTTTCAGACTGAACATTTTGAACAGAAGCTGTGTGCAAGTGCGGCATGCAGCTCTTCTCCACAGTGGCTAACACGCAAACGCGACTGGAGCATGCGGGCCATCCTTAGCTAAGTGAACTCATCACAAACCCTTGCAAAACCAGTGGTTTACAAGGCAGACAGAAGGACTCACAATTCACCTGCCATGCCCTGGTGCTTTTCCATATGGCCTTTATAGTTAAAACACCGAATGAGACATGAGGGAGGGAAGGAGGCACCAATGCATTCATTTTTGTGTAGTAATGCTGCAGGAACAACGTCGTAGGGCTAAGAAAGCAGAGGCTGTTTGCTAAGCAGGTGCTTGGAAGAAGAGCGCAGTCACAACTCTGAAGATGCAAGGTGCCGTATGCTGTCTCACTATGGGTTTGAGCACCCGCAGCCAGAGTTGCGAGCGCACGTATTTAACCCCTTCCTACAGCGAGCTGCCAGAATAGGGCTCCCAAAACAAAACGGCACCGGTAAGGGAGGTAGAATGCCTGAAGGGACAGCAGGACCCCAGTGTGTTCGCAGGGGAGCTACAACGTGCCCCTCAGACGCGGAAGCCCAAGTCGCAAGGCCGTGCAGCTCCAGCCAAGCCTGTGCAGGGAGATGAGTTATGGGAGTTTTCCCCGGACGGTTTGATCTGATCAAGAGTAATTGATGGATCTTATTCACTCATGTACTGCTGAGCATGCCTGGGGCACCGGTCACACGATCTTTAACTGAAGCAAAAGAACATCCCAAATAAATATGTCAGCTAAATAAATGACTAAATTAGAGCCGTTTGTGCATGTTAAAAGCCACAACCCCAGAAATTGGCTTTTGCAAACAGAGGGGGGTGGGGAATCTCACAACTTCCTCAGGCACTTGGGGGCTGTAGGAGGAGGTTGTAGGGAGGAGGGAAGAGCTGCGAGTGCCAGCATCAGCTCCTCAAACGTCCCAACACAGACCATGTCCAGGGCAAAGTCCTCTACTCTCCATAGAGGAAAAAGAGTGAATAATCCACACTGGACGTCAGAATCAAGGCTGAAATTCAGGAACAAGCTCTGGTCAGATGTGGATAGAAGCTAGATACACCATCTTGAGCTGGGGTGCACCATCAATACCCCATGCAGTACCTGAGTGCTCAGCCCAGTTCCGAACCCTTTGGTAAACAGGGCAGCATCTCTTCAGACCTACAAACAGCTTCCCAAGTAAGGAGATGAAGGAGGGACACAGATAATGCACTTGCAGATAATGTGGGACTCAGGGTAGTGCAGTACCAGAGTGGTTTGGTCTCGTTGCTGCCTCCATTTCTATGGGAAGAAAAGGAAGGAAGCTGGCAAACATATCCAGGGGAATCTCCCAGGAATATGTGGCCAACACAGCCAGCCCACACCGGGCCCCACCAGTGTACTGGCTTTGTAAGCCCTGCTTAGGCAAGAAAGGAATAGACTCCCTGTGCCAAAACCAAATGCCTGGTCCTGAAAAAATGCACAAGTCATCATTTAGGAGCAATAATTTAAGTCATACAAACACGTTTGAGTAAGGAGGTCCAGAGGAATCTCTTTGAAAGCAGGAAGCCTGTCAAAAGAACTAGCTTGCAAGCATCAGGGCTACAGCGATTTGCAAGGTAAGCAATGTGACTTGACAGCACGGTCTCACCTCTGGGCGCGGCTCATCTGATGCTAGCACCATCGCGCTGAAATAAACCACCTGGAGTCACTCCTTGCAATTGCACAGCCGTCACATAAATAGCAGCCCAGTCCATGCATTTTACAGCCATTACACATATGTCCATGACATCCCGTGGTTGAACAGACCCCACCAGCCCCAACCAGCATGCTAAGAAAGCTTTGTCCAGGAAAGCTACTTTCTACTGCTGCCCAAATAAAAAAAGATTACAAGAAAAGGAACCATTTAAAACAAATGACCGGTCTAAATATAGACATGTGATCAGCTCAACCTCTCTTAAGACTGCTCCCATTTAGCTAGAGAGGATGATGACAGCAGTTAGCAAAAGATACGTTACTAAAAGCTGTTCTTCTCCTCCCAACCCAAGAGGTTTTCATTAATACAGGTCTCAGCCCAGCTCCAGTTAGAGGGATAACTATCAATTCACCTAACACTTGGCCGGGGCCCAGAAGAAGTGAGTACAGCGTTGTTCTTGTTAGCCACAGGAATTGACAGCTAACCACCCAGTGCAATGAATGACATCTAAAGCATTTCCATCCCTGTGGGATCAAAAGGCCCAGCAAACTGGACAGTCTGGTTCTGCTTCCACCCTGAGACTGATGGCAGTACGCCCTGGGCACTGGACAGTGGGTCTTTAATTGGAGAAAATAAATGCTCCAAATAAATATGTCAACTAAATAAATGACCCATTTTTGCAAACAAGTAACAACCCCAGAAACTGCCTGTGAAGCCGTGTGACCTAAGGACATTCCCCCTCCCCCTCCGCACTTGTGCTCCCCTCATTTCACGTTAGAACCAGAGAGACTTCACCAAGTTTTTCAAGCACTAGAAGACCTATGCTCATGCTATAACCTGGGCGGGCTGTCAGCAGCGTGGACCAAAGCATCAGTCTACTCCCCGAGCTGCAAGATGTAGGCCTGGTGGCTCCAGGCCGGCAGGGATACAGCCACCCAATGCGCCTGCCTTTAGAGAAGGATTGCTGTATGGGTCTGGTCTAGCCTGGGTACACACTGCTGCCAGCACAGGGAACCAGGGGCTCTCACTGCGCAGATAGTAGGTCCCCAGGTAGCTACAGGAAGGAAAACACCTCTGCAATGTCCTTCCCCCAGCTCTGAGCTTGTCACCTGCAGTGGTCCACCCACTCCTCAGCCTGGTGACCAGGCAGGAGTTTCTTCATCATCTTCTCCAGGTTGGAGTGAACAAGGCACATCTGTGGCTCTCCTGGAGAATCGATGTGCCAGGGCCTGTAAGGAAGTATTTCCATTTAACAGGGCCACCATTCACTTGAGCAGCTCATTTGGCAGATGTGCTCTTTACGGCTTCTTTACATATGCTCAGTATGGCTTCTTGCTCTTGCAAGAGTCAACCTTGCTCACTGGGGCAGCTTTGCGTAAGCTAAGAGTTCAGGATTTGGCCCTCCCTCAGGCAAAGGAGAAGAGAAATGATGGCACATTTCACCGCATTCAATATCCCATGATCCTTCCAGCTTTTGGATGAGGCCTCGCTGTCTCCCCAAACACTGAAGCTCTCACTCCTTGGGAAGGAAGCTGGCTCTCAAAACCACCCTGTCAGCCAAACACCGTGGCTTCAGGTATGACTGCACTTGATAGAAACTTGAAAATGGCTGTGGGATTTTCCAGCCTCTGATGCAGCTCTGGTAAAGTCTGTCCTCCAGAGAAGGAGCAGAGATGTGAGCACACAACTTCTGCCCGCTCCTGAAACACAGGTCCTCTTGGGACAGAACAAGTGACAGCAGGTAGCACACTCTCCTCTGCCAACCAAGCAAGTCTGAGTCCTCCTTGGGACTGTGGTCAGCAGTGGCAGCTCTGCACCGTTTTCAAGAGTGCTCTGATTTCCACCCAGCCCTGCTCCTCCACTCTGCAGGGTAAATGGAGCCTGGAGATGAACAGGATGCAAATGGGAGGCGAGGTGACATGGCTGCATTTCTCCCTTTGAAGCTGGCTCTCTCCAAGGCGGCAAGAAGCGCACAGCTCAGCGGTGATAAACGGCCTTGCTTTAGTTATCACTTTCCTTAAGTTAAGGGGAGCAGCCTAGTGATGGATGGGCTGGAATTCGGTTATCAGGGAAGGCTGTCAGCCAGAGTTGCCTATCTCTACACACATTTAGCAAGGCGTCATTATGCGATGGCATGGAGTTAAAATATGACCAAGGGTATTGAAAGAAAAAGAACAGGATTAAAAAAAAAAAAGGCAAATTGAGCAACAATAAAGGAGCATGAGGCAAGAACGTTATCGTACTAGTGACACCTTTTATCTCGGTCTGGTTAGCTAAAGCAGGGCACAAATTGGTCCTTCCTCCACTATTGTATCCTCTTGTACAAACAGAGGCAGATAAAATGTGTCACCAGTGCGATAGCATATCAATTTAACCCTAATTATCTAGGGGGTCAAACTAAGAAATAGGGGTTTCTCATTTCAACAGGTTCCTCCATCTCTGCTCGGAGCCACCACATTAATATGGAAGGGGGAGGGGCAGCCGTAATTGATTTCCGTCACTCAGGTGGTCCTGGCGTATAAAAAATTAATGCTCGATTCTCCCAACTAATCAGAGCTGGTTAACGTCCATCTGCTTCTGGGTTCAGGATGTCAGGAGACAAAGAAATTGGGCCACTCTCTACACACTGGGCGTATTGATATTGAGCCAGTTAAAAGAACAAGTCCCTCTATGGGAAAGATAAAGGGACATTAAATCTTGGTTTTTATACACCTGGTCTCAGCCCTCCAAAAAAATCCATGCCCTGAAGACCTTGAGTTGTAAGAGATGCAGAACGTTTTAATTGTGTCCCGGCCAACCCCACTGCACCAGGCAGCAAAGGAGAGGGCAGGCAGGCTCCCGCCCTGGAAATCCTTCACTGAAGGAGAGCTGGAAAGCCTGAAGGAAGCTGCTTGGATGCTGCAGCACACAACAGCAACAAGGTGACAGCCAAAGAGAGGAGCTGTCAAACAAGATATGGCTCTGGACCATGCGGTGCAGAGGTGCTGCTCTGTTTTGATGTAGGGTGGGATGTCCGCCAGGCCAAGGGGAAAGCTTGGGTACCCTCTCCTAACAGAGAAAGCTAGCGAGGGAATAACGCCCTGTGCTAAGGCACCTGAGCTGTTTTAGCAGAGAAACAGCACCACGACAGGCAAAGCCACATCTGTCTACATGGAACCTCACATGAGCTGGAGCCAAGCTAGGAATTTAAAACAGTTTCGGTAAAGCCACACCCTCTCAAAGAGGCAGCCTGAAGTTGATCCAAACTTGGTTAAAACAGCAAGTCCCAGCCAGCAGGGTTCAATGGCCTGGGGACGCAAAGGGCTGAGACCCTGCTCCAAAGCGCTGAGGCTGCAGGAACATGCCCCAGAGGCACAGAAAGCCTGGCCAGGCTTTGCCAAAACACCCTGTGCCAGGTTGGGAGGGCTCTGACAACATAATGCCACAGCACCCACACACGAGTGGAGTATCCTGTGCACACAGCACAGCCCAAGGCACGCTGCAGCCTGCGGAAATTGAAGCATGCTGACCCACATCTCCAAAAAAAAACCCAAACCCCAACTACCCCATCCCAATAATTCAAGTTAGACTGGAGCAGATTTCCTGCCTAACCCAAGGCTTCGGCAGGTAGATGTCTCCTCCACAGCACTAGAGTCACTTGTGCCACTTGGTGCAAAGAGGCAAGAGCAGAGCCAGTCTCCCCTCACACTCCTGTCCAAAGTGAAGGATAGAGCAAAGAACACCCTGCCAGACCTCTGGCACCCCACTGTGCTGCTTGTGGGTGGGATAGAGTTAATTTTCTTCATAGAAGCTAGTATGAGGCTGTGTTTTGGATTTATGCTGAAAACAGTGTTGAGAATTCAGGGGTGTTTCGCCATTGCTGAGCAGTGCTTACACAGAGTCAAGGCCTTTTCTGCTTCTCACAACCCCCCACCAGCG
Organism: Phaethon lepturus; assembly: GCF_000687285.1. Lineage (NCBI taxonomy): Eukaryota > Metazoa > Chordata > Aves > Phaethontiformes > Phaethontidae > Phaethon > Phaethon lepturus. Next base: position 46,329 of record NW_010548240.1, read on the forward strand.
AGGAGGCTGCAGGTGCACATGAACTTGGGAGGGGACACAGCCGGGACAGCTGACAAAGGGATATTCCATACCGTATGACGGCATGCTCAGCGTATAAAGCTGGGGGAAGGAGGAGGAAGTGGGGGATGTTCAGAGTTATGGCATTTTGTCTTCCCAAGTAACCATTAGGCGTGACGGAGCCTGGCTTTCCTGGAGATGGCTGAGCCCCTGCCTGCTGAGGGAAGTAGTGAATGAATTCCTTGTTTCGCTTTGCTTGCATGTATGGCTTTTGCTTCACTTATCAAACTGCTTTATCTCAACCCACAAGTTTCCTCACTTTTACCATTCCAATTCTCTCCCCCATCCCACCAGGGGAGGAATGAGTGCGCGGCTGTGTGGGGCTTAGCTGCCGGCTGGAGTTAAGCCAGGACACCACTCACGCTCCTCAGCCCCACAGACCTGCCAAGGAGACAGAGGAACCCACCTGCCCTTGCTTCCCACAGGATGAGTCCTTGCTGGGCAACTGCATCCCACTCTCACAGGGCACACCCATGAAGACGTCCCTCTCTTGTCCCCTGTTACTGCAGGCCAAACCACCCCAGCATGGCTGTACTTAAAATTCACAAGCGGTAGCTGTCGAACGACAGCTTTGGAGAGGGGCTGAAAAGCCCTGGGCTTTCACAGAAACCCTGAGACAGGTCCTATCTTCCTCCTTCTTTGCCTTCCTTCCACCCTCTCAGTTCTCTCAACCACCCCCAAACTTGTCACAGTACAACAAACCTACGAGCTGCACATCAGCTTTAAATATCAGCATGCGTGAAGCAGGGACATGAGAGCAGGGAAGTGGGAACAGACAGAGTAAGCCTCCATCGCCTGTCAGGAAACACTAATGAATTTCAACACCAGCAGCCATTGCCTCAGACGGGCTGGCAAGAGGAGGAGACGGAGTTACAGCAAGGAGCCTTTGCAGGAACAGCCTGCCTTTTTTCAAAGCCCCCTCTGTTAATAAATGTCATTGCCGAGTGGGCTGCAGCAGTCCTCAAGCCGGGATCGGGTGGGTCGGGGGAGAGACAAGCGACTGACAGTACTCAGCATGGCTGGGCAGCGCAGCCTTTTCTTCTGCTGCATCCCCAAACAGCAACCAGGAAAAGGAAGCAGATGGGATATCGCTGTTGGCATGAAGCTGTCTTCCATTAAGGTCCCAATACCTAAATAACAATCTCCACAAGGAGCCACAAGTGCAACCCCAACACTCCCCAGTCTGGTCCACTGGGATGAATAGAAGCTTTACAGGGAACGGTCCTTGGGATGGGCAGAGGGATGCGGAGACATCCAGCCACACTGCCTGCGCTCCCGGCAGCAGCAAAGGGTTACAGAGCAGCCTGTCCCTTTGCTAACACAAATGCATTCCCGAGGCAGGGCAGGAAGAAGCACCCAGCACAGGGCACCGCATGGCAACCGCACCGATGCACAACATGAAGGTCAATGCAAGTCTTCTTTACAAATGTCAACCTGTCATCTCTGGATATTAATGAGGGCTGACCAGCAGCTAAAATGCATCCATTGCTCCATTAGTAATAAGAGAGACACGATACAGGAGATGAGCACACACCACAGCATGTGGAGGCACCAGTGGGTCTGCAGGGCCCGGGGAGGTGTGGTGATGCACAAGATGCCACTCCAGCTGCCCCACATGGAAAGCAGTTGCCACACAAACTCATTCACCGGAGTGTGTGTTATCTTTTTCCATCAATCTTTAATTGGATTAGTGTAACGAGGCCAAAAAACCCAGGCTAAGCAGTGAGGCTAATACCTGGCACTTTCAGACCCTCCTTTTCATTTCTGTGATGCCCATTCTGGACAGCACTGCTTTCTCTGTCTACCAGGCATATTCCTGCCTAAGGAGTTGAAAAGGTAAGCTGCAAGCCTTGGGACTCACAGCAGCACTAGCTGAAATGTCTGAATACCCAGCACCCATGATATGCAAACAGCCAGATCTTTCTTCTCTAAATTTTTGCTGGGCACTAAGAAATTTGTGACAATCTCAACATCCAGGCTTTCCAAGCAGCTGGCCTGCAAATGGAAAAGACTGTTACCCCAAACTGCAACCAGAGCAATGTATATAGTAGGAAAATAATTCTGCCCCAAAAAGCACACAGGGCAAGTGGCTCATCGTGACTCGCTCGTCCTGCAAAGCACTGTGTGCCTTCCACTGCCATCAACCTTAATGAAACATGAAGGCATTTAACACCATGCGAGATCTGGCCCTTTTATGGCTATCTGTCTGTGCGTCAGCTAGATGCTGGCAGAGATGCTATCTCAACATTAAAAACAAGGCAGTAACACAGCAGGTATTCAGCCTCCAACAGAAGATGTTCATCAACAATTGCACACACATGATGCTACAATAAATCTACGTGCTACTGCTTAACAGCGTCTCTTAAAATGATTCATGGCTCTATTTATTGGGCCTGATTCTGCTGCGATCCACATTGGAGTAAATCTGGAGTAATTCTACCTGGAGTTAGTAAGCAGCCAGTGACAGCAGGATCAGAATTGAGCCTTTTTATTTTTAAATAACTACTTAATTACCATGTAAGAAACCAGAGCTTGCTGCTTCCACGGTTTGGCTGAGGTTAGGAGGTGCAGCAGGCAGAAGCTTTGTACTCCTCCTTGTACTCCTCCATACTGAGTCCTCCAGATCCACGAAGGGATAGAGCAAATGCTCTCAGCAGCCCTTCCAGACAGGGAGGATGACTGAGTGGACTTCCCTTTGACATCAGAAATGCATCACATTGTCCCAAGGAAAGAGAAACTGGAAAGTCTTCAAGGTCGAGGTTGCCCCACCAGCCTTGGGAACCTGGCTGTGAAAACCCCTTTAAAAACAGATTTCTACACACAAGCTGGCTTGGAACAGTCTGTCTGCTTACTAAATACAACACCATACAGCACCTTATGAATAGTAGTATACAAAATTGGATCCTGTGTACACATGTACCACACAGGCATGCTCTCAGTTAAAGTCACCCATCATGACCGCAGGCTGCAGCAGGTGAACTTCCAATTTATCATAGGAAAAACTCATCAGTGTGCAGGTAATAAAGCACTGGAACAGACTGTTGAGGGAATCTCTGCCCCTGAAGAAATTCATACTCATCCGGAGAAGACCCTGAACAACTTGATCTAAGTTTGAAGTTAGTTCAGCCTTGAGCAGGGGGCTGGATTACAGATCTGTCTTTATTCTGTGATTCATGCTGCAGCAGAGCCTGATTACACAGAGCATGTCCTTTCTCCGTCTATATGGTCTCTTATGAAGTCTTTCATACAGACACTAATTTAGTAATCGCCTGGTCCTCTGCATACTAGCTGTTTTAAGAATGAATGTTCAGACTCCTGCTGTGTACTGTAATTACGTACCAAGCAGGGGAGTGTATCTGATGCAACGGATGCACCCCCAACGCATCGTGTCTAAGCCCCCTCAAAACCAAAACATGCACAAGAACTAAGCTAAAATTAAATGTGCTTCTCCTCCCACTGCACAATTGCCACTGCAGACATATTTCTTGCCAGCAAACCGGAGCATGCAAGACCTAGAGTAAGGCATTGCTCTAGGACTGAGAAGACTTGTCCTGTCCCAGTCCTTCCTTAGACCTGCTGTGTGACAGGCAGGAGGAAACCTTGCCTCCTCCATGCCTTGCCTGTCCAGACCATTTAGCGTATAAACTCTTCAGGACAAGGGATGCTCTGCTATGAGTCATAAACTGCTTAGTGCCTAATGGTAAAGCCTATAGACGCTTAACGTAATACAATCATGCCACTTAAAGGCCATTAGTCTCCAGTCTAAACAGCACTTTTCCAGTCACAAAGGGGACCTGCCAACTCAGGAAGGCAGGATAAGGGTGGCCAGTCGGCTCATGGCTCACTGGACTCGCAGACACCTAATGTGAAGCCCCAAGGAGGACAGACCCCAGCCAAACAGCATGGAGGAAAAGCCATGGCAGCTCTAGCAATCAAGGAGCTTTATCTTTTGGGCTTTCTTGAACCACCAGAATCAGCTGCCAGCCCCTGCCAGCCAGGCAAAAAACCTCTCCACCTCCAGCCGCGGCTGTACTGCTTGCAAGGGGTACAGGAGCCCCTCACCCACACAGAGGGTCTCCAGCCTTCTGTATCACCTCTCTTCCCACTCACTGAAGCGTATCATTTATCTAGAAGAAAATATGTCATTCTGTCTTGTGAAGCTGTTTGAACTGCTCTCCTTTCCTGGCACTGTCTCTGCCCTTTTCTGGTACCACATCATCCAGATCTACTCTCTCAAGTGACTTCTGTGATTGCCTCTCCTTCCCTCTCGCCACTAAGGGGAAGACAGAAATCCTGCAACAAGCCAGTGGGATAGAGTAAAACCCCTCTCTGTTCCCTCTGATGATACACAACCCAAAATCACACACACAACAGCTCTATGGGCTCTTGGCACAGTCTCCAGGCTGGCAGCAGCAGGAGCCTGGCACGTCGCGTAACAAGGTCTGAGCACAGGTTTCTGTGCAGCTGCAAATTACATCTGCACGAGGGGAAACAAGTTTGTCTTTTCCTTGTGGGGAAGAGACCACTCCCCACCTCCAAGCACAAGCTGCCATTAGTATTTGCTTCGCTGGAGAGAAGGAGCAGCGAATCCTCCAGAGCAAAGGACAAGTGCAGCAATTAGGATGCAGGGGCTGCGGGAGCTGTTTAACAGCACGACCTGGAGGTCAGTGCCGCCGACTCCCAACCCTGCATAAATATTGTATGAGTTGGAGAGAGGGGCTGTTACAGCCACCCTCAGCGCCAGCCCTCCCCCCTCCATCGCCACTCTGCATCTAGCTAGATAGGCCAGCAACATTATTTACAGATGTGACAGTTGGGAAAATCACTTGAGTAACTAGGGGAATGGGAAAGAGGGCTGCTCAATGGAGCAGGCACCTGGGAGCAGGCTCTCACCCACACCTTCTGCTTTCCTTTGCAGGGCTCTCCTCTGCATGGGTAGCTGCCAAATGGCACGGCCCATTTTCAAACAGGAGGATGAAATACCACCAAGAACAAGGAGGGGAGGCTGCAGGCTCCCCTCTCAAAGGTTGCCCAGGGGTTTGAATATCAATGCTGCTGAAGGACACTTCAGCCAGCAGCTGCTTTCCAGTTTCCTATCAGTGCCTCTGCTAGACCCTCCCTTTGGAGGAAGCTTTATAGCAGTATAATAGGAGGCTTTATAGAGAGCTTTCCCTTGGACTCTGTCCATGTAGCTCTGCAGAAGGGCCCCTGCTCCAGCACAGCCACAGCAGCCTCATCCCTGCACAGACTCCCCCAGCTGCTCCATTTGGTACCAACCACCTTCTTCACCTGTGACCCATCTACTGTTTATTCTCTGAAGGATCATCTTCACCTGCAGCTTCAGCCACACTGACTGGCACTGTCCCTGCTGCACCCTGGAAAGGTCTCTAGTTCCTCTGCCCATTTTTTTTGCTGGAGATGCCAGTTGACTGCACGTTTGCCATGATGCTCTGTACAAATACAAACCTACTTTCAGATTCACTGAGACTGGAGGCTCCCAAGGACAAGGACACGGGCCATTCTCCAACTGTACCAGCAGCCCATGAATTCCTACAAGCATACTGCTAATAAACATTACTGCCCAGGGCAGCACACAAGGGCTGTAAGATAGGAAACAGAGCTCAGATGTGCTTCTGCTCACGATACCCCTCCAGAAATTCCTCCGCTGCTCTGTGGCTGCTTGCTGAATCCAGGGAAGGCAGAAGCGCAGTCTTACCATTCACAGCTTTCCTGAACTCACTGTGCAATTAATGGGCTTAATTATTGATGGCAAAGGCAGGGAAGGGAGGAAAGAAAGAAAAAGCCAACAAGAAGGGAATGATGTGGGGGTGGCGGGCACCAAAGGTCTCCGAAGATCTTCCCTCAGCCTAGCGCAGAGAAAGAGCCCCTAGCCGCTCTGCCGCTCCCATGGCCCTGCTCTAATGCTCCCTGACATGCCTCTGAAGACAGCGAGCTGTTTGCAGTCACCACCGTGATTTGTTAGTAATTATTTTCACGGTGTCACATTGCTGTCACTCTCTTAACAAAGAGACAGGCAGCCCGAGGCTGCCTGCGAGAAAGAACCAGCAGAGAAAAGGAATTGTCAGGCACCCAGGGATCCTCTTTGCTTCCCAGGTTTCACAACCAGAGTCCTTACCAGCTTCTGAAGAAACTTCTAAGGAGAAGTGGCAAGTCAGAATCATCTCCCATCCTGGTCTCAGCAAGAGGAATTAATTACTTAGCTCTCTCCTAATTTCACCTTACCTGTAAATCCAGTTGCAAGACCCAGGTGCTTAGAGCCCCTTAAGCCAGCGATTTGCTTCATGCCTGCAGCAAACACAAAAAAACTTTGGCAATTGATGACTTTTAGTGCTATCCTTTCAAGCTCCAATTTCTTTTCATGTGGTCTTGCCATTAGACCACACTCCCCAAGCACGGCAACCCTGATGACAAAACCCTGCCTATCACCCTCACACACATTAACCCTCCAGACTGGCCACGTGCGCTCTCCCTATGCCAGTCTCATTAATTCCGACACACTGCTGTGCTCTGCATGGCAGTAACATTTCCCTTGGCATTTTGCAATGCCAGAGGACCTCGGCAGCTTCCTCACACCTGAAATACAGAGTCTAATGGCTTGCCATCTCTGTTTTCTCATACACAGTGCAGTGACTTGACAAGAACCTCCCGCTGAACCACTCCCATCCATCCATCCCACACCTGCTGTGCAACCACAGCCATCTATCCTTTGGCTGACTTGTCAGGCCAAGGTAATCACTCCTTTCTCAGTAAGCATGGAGCTTGCTTGGGCCCCGAAGGAATAGAAGCTATTTTGGCACCTGAATTGTCACAGAATATAAGGATATAGAGATGAGCGATTGAGACACCCGGCCAGCCAGCCCTTAAAGTGCTCCTGATCTCTATGCAGAAAGCAAATGGATTTCCTCCAGAGCAATTCAAAGTTTGAATTACTCCCAGCAGAAGCGCTCTTCCCCAGCACGCTTACTGACGGCACACAGGCCTTAGTCCCTGCAGCCGTGGGGAGACCTGGGTATTAATTCACCCTCCTAGCACAGGGAGAGTTTGGAAACATTAAGCCTCACAGTCTAAGCAAAACCCTCCTGCAATTAACTGCATCGAAGAGCACTGACTCGGAGGGCAGCTCCTTTTCAGGGGTCCTTTTAATAACCAAGAAATGGCACATACATGCTGTGAAGAATTAGGATCACCATTGGGAAGCTAAATGGTCCATAAAATGTAACAGTTCTCTTCAGAGCTGGGAGCATAGCGAGTCGGAGAAGAGGTCTTGGCAACCTCCCACCAGCCTCCTCCCTCCGCCTGGTTTGCAGGGGACACACGTGACTCCAGGGAAGGACAAGGAGCTGAACTCGGCCGGTGCCCAGGCACCTCCGGCACACTGGCCGATGGTCAGCACCAAGACCTGGCTCACTACCCAGATGGAAAAACCTGAAGCAGAAAAATTAGAGGTGGTCAGAAGGCACCTACGGAAGGAAAATGGTGTCCCAGAGCGTAGATACTGGGCAAAGGAGAGCAGAAAGCCCTGCTCAAAGAGAGGCAACAAAGCTGGTGGGACCAAAGCAGGACGAAGGAAGTCCTGGGCAGTACGAGCTTCCCGCACACGGCCCCGCCAGCACATCGCACTGCTTCCTCAGTCTTCTTCCCCCAAACTGCTATATTCTGCTCTTTCTTCTAGTACCACCTCCACATGCCTCATGTCATTGCTAACACCTAGTCCACAGCAATTTCTGAGCACGAGACACCATCTTCAGGGTGCCAGGCTGGCAGCAGCACCCTGGCCAAACACACCGAAAAAGGTGACTCCAACGTGGAACAGTCTCAGCTCAAAAAGTTAGTCTGCAGCTCCAGTGCCTCCCTAGAGTCCTGCACCAGACATCCACTCCTCAGGATACAGAGTTGCTGGACAAGGCGCATGAGAATATGCTGGAGGGAAAATACCAGGGACGACCTCAAGATGGCCCAGTAGGTCTTTGCCAGCCAGGAGCTTCAGAAGGAAAGGGACTGAACCCATCTAGGAAAATGGCTCCCAACAGGAAACAAACATGCAAACAAAATAAAATGCTTTCAAGAAAGCTACCGACTTACACAAGGCTTGAATGAAACAAGTGAAAGGGGAAGGATACCGCTCCCAGGCTGGCAGGATTTTTCAAGCAGAGCTCTCTAAGCAGAGAAGCCATGAGAGCATCACTCCCAGCCAAGCCACTGGGAGGGCAGCACTGGGACCAACACACACCTGCTTTGCCTCTGCTTGGAAGTCAGCTGAGATCCAAAGGGAGACAGATGACATTTTAGCCCCAGCATGAAACACTACAGCTGTTTAACGCTAGAAAAATTAAGTTTTTTGAAGTAATAAAGAAAATTCACACTTTGTGCAGCTAATCTTATTTTCACACATGCCGCAGACAACAAAATTCAGATGGGAAACAGCCCTCCAGTGGTTTGTCTTCTGCAGTCCCCAAGCCAACCAGCTTCTCAGTTCCCCAGAGCACAGGATAACCACGATGCTGAGTTGCTATTAGAGGGGTCTCTCATACAGAGCGAGCCCAGGGTGTGCTTTTTACCAAATATCCATTATAGATCTATTGATTTTGAAACTGTTTTGCCTGAATTCATTATAACACTGGACAGAGAATTCACCTTAGCAGTTCCTGCTGCAGAGGGAATTATGGTTCCTTTCTGTATGAGCAGATGATACCGAGACCAATGGCTTGCATTCAGTTCAGTGTGATTGCTTCCAAACGCAGCTCGACTGAAGTTACCCAGGGATGGAAAATCCGCCTTCGCCATTCATTACCCCATCCCAGCAGTTCAGTGCTGGAAATAAAGTACTTGATGCAATGCCTGTCTCATTCCCCCCCACCCTGTAAATTTATTCCAAGTTTCTCCACCATCTTTCACGCTGTTTCCAACTTCTTTGGTCCTAACTCCCAGGCAGCAGAGTTCGTGCTCCCCAGAGTGCACTGGGCATCGCAGCTCAATAAATCTGAGGCCACTACAGCCCTGACTATGACAAATGTCTTTGCTATGACACGCCAGACAAGTAGCAGACCTAAGGTGATAGTCCATTGCATGATGATCCCTATGCAAAGATTTCATGCTTAACGCAAAGGCATTCCCAGAGTCACACATCTGAGATGACATAACTTGCAGAAGCTCATGCAACCAATGGGTTTCAAACAAAGCCAAGAACAGGAGACAGACAGGGGAACCACTGCAGGAGGATAACAAAAGTCAAGTCTGCTATTCATTTTAAATAAGAGCAAACAGAGGGGGAACCTTAAATCCAAAATTTATTTTGCATAAGTGATATCACTTCCTTTAAAAACAAAAGTGGGTCTGCAGGGTCACAGAAGTGAATGGGGTCAGCGCTACTCCCTGTAAGTGCTAGAGAAGAGCATGCTCACAAGGCTGCCTTGCTTAGCTCCAGCAAAGCACTTTAGGATGTAATTACATGAACGACTCCATCAGCAAAGCTGACTCGAAAGGTTCCTGACCCTGGATACTCAGTCCTGTCCCTGCACTGTAGTTCACACCACCCTCTTCCTTCAGCCAGTGTAACCACGTGAAAAGATACACCATAGGCTTGGTCAGCAAAGTGATCCCTACTAAAAGCAATAACAACAACAACAAGCTAATCTAAAGATCTTAGTTGGAAAGGAATTGTTTTAGTGTTTGTAAACACAGATTACTATGTTATCTTTCTGTTACCAGTTCTTTCTCATTACTCTCAAAGCCATCCTCTGAACATACCTCCTGCCCTGCTGTCACCCAACCAGCCCACTCTACACCTTCTCCTGCCTTTCCCCACGGCTACCCAAGCAGTCCCACTCACTCCATTCAGTGGCTGTGTGCAATTTCTCCCCCAGGCAGAGGCTACTAACCTCCTCCTGGTCCTGCAATAGAGAACAGCATGCACAAGGGACACTAGCACCATCAATTCTTCTTCATTCATGACCTACGGCTGATCTGAAATCAAGCCTCCAGGACAGACGGCGGGAAAGACCAACCCATTGCCACACTCAGAGCTGGTCTGAGAAGGCAAGCATCCTCCCAGCCTGTGTAACTTGCAAAGAAAGAATTAAAACAGTAAGATAAAATTAAGCAATGGTATAATTTACTGCTCAGAATTTACTAATATGCAACCTAGGAAGAGCACCAAGGGCTATAAACATTTCAAGACACTTCATGGTGTTTTATCACTATATTAGAGAGTACTTGCCTTTTAACACTTATTTAAGAAAATAAAAAACTTCTGAGCAGTAGTTTCCTGTAAAGACATAAATTAAGATGTTCTGATCAGCCATAGTAAGTGCAGTACAAGCATCTTCATGTCAGAGGTATACAGACCAAAGCCTACATGCAATGTTTACATATGTTTAATACGTTTGCAGAATGATCCAAAGCTGAAAGGAGAAGGATTAACTGATGTTCTTGACATTAATGTGCACGTCAGATTCAGCACATGTGGCTTCAGCTCTGTTCTCTGCCTCTGCCTGCCTGCACAGCCATAGGCATATCACTTAACCTCACCGTATCTCAGCTCCCTAGCTATGAACACACAGTAAAAATGCTTCTTCGGTCGCCAAGATTAATTCACATTGTGCTTAAGAGCAGGCAAACCAGTTCCATACATGGAGGGAGGCAATTTGACATTTCAGAGGAGATAAACCACGCTGAAGAGCTTACATTACAAGGGCTCAACCCTGGCAGACACCAAGTACCCTCTTTTCCACTAAAATAGTCTCTTGCAGTCAGCGGCTCCCTCAGCCCTTCAGAGGCACGTTACCCTTACCACCCAATGCCACATCAATGCAATTTGCTTAATCACTAGTGACAGTTCCATCCTAGGTGCAGGATGAGGTCCAAGCACTAATGCAGACTACGCCAGGTGTCTGAATCCAGCCCTGGAGCTGTTAAACTTGGAGGATAGCTCCTTGCAACAGGCTAAAGGAATCCTCCCACTGAGCACTCGGAGGCCCGAGGACCATGTGCCTAACGAGGCTGTATCCCCACTCATATTTTAGCTTGGCAGGTCTGGTGCTCCTTTCATCTTTTGCTTCAGGTAGCTCTCTTTAATTAATAACATTTCTGTGTCGACACAGGGAACTTTCCACCCAGAATGAATGGCCCTCTCTCATTAGAACCACGACTTGTCATGATGTATTCAAGAGCAGAAGCGTGATTCATTCCCTTGTCTGGGAATGAGGGGTGTTGCTGGGGGGTGGTGGGGGAGAAGAGTCTCTGTAATGAGTGACTGATATTTGCTGAAGTTGATATGCGACTGTCGGCTTGAACTGCCTTGTCAGGACAAGCCTTCAGAAAGGTGATGTTCCTACTCAAGAGGTTTTCCTCATTAAAGAAATTGCATCTTAACAAGAAGGAAGGGGAGGGGTGGCAGGAGAGCTGCTGTCTCCCCGACTCCAGCCTGGTTCACATGCGCTGGGTGCTGAAAGGCGGTTGATCCAAGCGCAGCCAGTAGAGGATCAGTGCTCCATTTTGGAGGCCTCCTGCACAAGAGAGGAGTGGCAGTGACCTAATGCCTCCAACAGGGACTCTCCTTCTGATGGTGCACCACACCCACAACAAAGCCTTCAGCAGCATGGCCAAGGACCTCGACTCATGCTGAACCTCCATACACCCTTCCCAGATGCTTGGTGTCCTCTTCTGAGCACCCAGCTCCTTGTGACTGGTTCTCCCTCTTGTCAGAGGGAAGCCAGACAAATAGCTCTGTGATCTTCCAAGAAAGCTCTAATGTTCGAGAGAAATCAAGTCTGTAGCCACACAGTGCCTCGTTGCCTGAAGATCCCTGAGCCAAGCAGAGGCTTTGCAGGTCCTTTAGGAGCTGAGTTTCCATCCTGAATCTTGCAGGCTCAGATAGTGCTAGACACCATCAGCAGAGAGCAGCACCTTGACAATCGCTACTCCTCTGGTGCTCTTTATGAGATGGGAGTGCAACTACATTGAGATATATTGCCATTCTTGCCTTTGACAGGGCTATTTGTTCACCTTGTTCCCACATCCACCAACAACAGGCTTGTATATTCCTCCTCTTTGTTCCAGCCACTCCCATCCAGCTTGCTCACCCCACTGTGCCTCCCAGTGCCCTGGCACCTACCAGTGGCACCAGCTGGAAACACCCACAGTAGATAGGCCTGTCCAGAAGATACCACGCCTCACCTCTTCAACAGCACATGCAGACAGAAGACAAACTAAATACCCAGGTCATTGCTGCAGAAGCCAGGAACAAGGCTGCATGGTTTCCCATCAATAGCCAAGTTAAGGAGAACAGAGAGAGAAAGTCCAAACCACACGAGACACCGGGTAAGAGCACCGCAGCTTGCTTTGCGGGCACCTGTGCAAGCAGCTGTCATCACTAAGGAAGCTGAGAAAAGGAGCAGCACAGTTGGGAATGCACTTGCCCTAAGTCACCACTCGCTAAGCCAGGAAGCGCTGCACTCACCTCATTGTCCTGAATTCCCCTGAAACCCAGTGGGGTTTCTACCATGCAATGCTTCCACCAATATACTCCTCCAAATGCAGACAAGCAGGACCACCTCCCCTCCCACTGCCCAAGTGCCTTCCGTGCTCAGCATGTGGTCTCTACACGGTAGCAAAGGGCACTAGCTACACCACAAGTCTTGTAGGGAAGCACGGGGCGATTCCCTAGAATACCTCCTAGGTGTTCCACATCTCTGAGGCTCTACCTCCCTGCCTGAGCGGCCTTGTTTCAGCTCTCTGCCTTCCCTCTTTAAAAAGAGATGCTCAGTTCTGCTTTGCTAAACCCTATTTGGCAATGTGTCTAAACACACGCAAACTTAATTAGTTCAGGAGGGAGACTCGGCATTTGTGGTGACGGATAAAAGTAATGGGAAATGAGACAAGTCAGAGCTGGCAGGGAGTTCTCACTCAAGCCTCATTCACTGGCACGGTGCTAATCAGATGTGACGCTACATGCTGCTGCACCCAATTGGCGACGGAGCGGCACAATACGCTACTCACCAAGCGGCTGCAGCCCCACTCCCGCTATCCATGTGGCTGGAAACATGAAATGTATTTTCTGCTTTGCCCTGGAGACGTTTCAGGATTGAATTCTGAAGTTAATGGTTTAAAAAAATTTTTTAAAGGAAGAGGGAGAAACGAACCACTTGCTGCAACCTCATGGCCAGGAGTGGAGCCTTCTTTTCCAGCTGACTAGTGAGGCACGATCCATTCCAGAGACCACTGCAAATGGCAAACTCAGTATCTCTGCTCCAGAACTGCACATCCTGCTGAGCCAGCTCGCCCCACACCCCCTATGGCTCACCAGAAATGGGGCTCATCTTTACCTCTATTTGCCCACTATAGAGCTCTGAAGCAAAAAAACCCCAAACCATCCAGAAGTTTGCCCACTCCATACAGACACCAAGTTAGGATGTCATTTTCCAGGAATGTTGTTTTCCCACTGTGAAAGCGATTGAAAGATGGGCTTTGAGCACAGATAACTCTGTTCCTTACAACCATCACCAAAAGCAGTAAACTGGACTCTCAGAACAGCAATACAGGAGTAAAGAACTGAGAAAAGAGAACTGATGAGAAACAGAAGTTTAGCACATCCCTGCAGCTGTCTTTGTGCTGGTCTCTAATAAAACTTTAAACATGATATATAAAGAAAAATAAGCCTCACTCTTAATTCAAACCAGCAACACAGGAATTGGCAATATATACCAGCTCTGGACACAGCCCCAGCAGAGTCCCAGATTTTGACTCAAAAGCTTGCATACCACACTCCTGTCTGGAGCATGGCAAATTTCTCATCTCCACTAGCGCCTGTGCTGCTGCTTTGGTCCTCGTATCTCATGTCTCACTAATCACACCAAGAAGAGGCAAGGAGCTGCCACTCTACAAAGACCACTCTGCAGGGAAGAGCTGGTGCTGATTGCTCCCAGGCTGTGTGCCGTTTATTTAGGCCTCCGACTTGGGGAAACCGATGTCACACGGGAAACCAAGTAACCCTACTAACGAGTTGTGGATGTCAGTTTAGCATTGGATGTGTCAAGTCCATGTTTTATTGGTGTGATAACAACAAGAGTCTTTACCCAGTGCTCTGAGGAAATGAAAAGCTGAAGCAAGATTACAGGAATCTAACTGAATTCAGCACTATATGACACAGATCTGCAAACACCTTACAGATTAGACTAATCTGTTCTTAGACATTTAGCTCCTTTTTTTTAAATAACATTTTTAGGTTGGTGGTCTACCTATTTTCATAATAAAACATGCACATACGCTGACATTTGCAGATGCCAGTGCAGCTCCCCACCTGGTACTCTCTAAATACAGTTGCCCAGCTGATGAAGATGACCTTAACAATAAGAACACCAATGAAGCGTGCCAGACTTGGCTTGTACTCTCTTTCCAAAGACTGCTCTGTGATTCACAGACAGTTAGTGTGCCAAGATGACAGAGAAAGCCTTGCATGCGTAAGTCAGGTAAGGACCATTGCTTGATTTGAGTGTACAGAAAGAGTTCCATGTATGTGTTCAGAAACATCCATCCCTTTTGAAAGGGATGTCCAATTGTATTGGACAAACGAGAAAACATCACAAAGCTCCAGTTTAAACCATTCTTGTGGTTCTGAAAGGATTCGTTCGCTATAGGGAATAGCCTAGGCAGTGATCTTGCCCTATGCCCAGCACCTACCTGTCTTCTTAAACAACCCTCCACTCCCAATTACGCATGGCAAACAACGATTTCCCTAAGAAACAAAGACCAGGGACAGTTGGAGGCTTGTAAGGACAAAGATGTACGTACTACAGGCAAGCACAGAGCAATAAAACCCAGAAAAATCTCCCTCCTCTTCCATACTCACATCACTTTCAAATCCCAGTCCCCACAGGTCACAAAAATCGACTTGACGCTGGGATCTAAGAGGCCTTCCTTCGCCATCCACTCGTCAACCCTCTGAAAGGAAGGCAAGAAAAGGGGATGAGTTTTGCACACAGGCCAAGTCACAACAGTTAAACTCAGATAAGCTGCTTGCAATCAAGAGAGAAGAAAATTGTGATCTTATCCACCCTTCCCCTCTCTCTCTTCTCTCTTTGCTTGCCATCTCAACAACAGCACGTTTGGACCTTTGAAGATTTCTGATAGGAGACATCAGGCAACAAGAGCAGAGATGATCTTATCAGACACCACAGCAGCTCTGCTCGTGGAGGGATGGAAGTTGTGCAGCATTAACAGGACGCTACAACTGCACTGTTACCTGGCATTCTTCCTCCACTTTTCCTTTCCCTCTACCAAACAGGCTCGCAGTGCGTGTAACTTGAGTCCCCTCCAGTGAGGGGAAGACATGGGCACCCTGGGACAGCGTCCCACACCTACAGCACTTCTCACGTGCTCCAATTCATACAGCTCCAGGGGGATATGGGAGAGGGGGCTGGGCACACACAGGCACTGTGTGGCAGTAACAAGCAAAGCCACATGTCCCCTTTCTCTCCAGGCAGGGTCTCTCTTTCCTCCTTGCAGTCCTGAGGTGCTTGTTCAGAGCACAGTGTGGATTGAAAGTGAATCCACTGTTCCTGACCAACTTCCCACAGGGACAGATGTTCTGGATCCACTTCAGAAATGGGCCACATTAATCTGGAGGATGCACATCCACCTCGGGGATTAACCAGGAGGAACTAACCTAGACTAAAACCCTGGCATAGACACTTAGTCCAGCTAAAACTAGCAAAAGTCATGCCCAAAATCTTCCGGTGGCAGGTGACAGGCAATCACTTGCTATTATGCAGCCTCACTAGCAGCATTTCCAGTGCTTCAGCAAGAGAAATCCCTCCTCTTTTCCCTCGCCCAACACTTTCCACTCCTGAATAAACTAGCATGCCCCAGAAGCTGCTTGACCCAAATCTCATTGTAATGTAGAAACATGCTGCTCTACGAATACCTTGTCAGTTCAAAAAAAAAAAAATCTACAGAAATGTTTCCACATTCTAAGAAGATCCCATAAAAACAGAATGAACCATTTTCTGTAATACTCCAGCAGCATATATTCACCCATCCAGGCAAAAGGGACTCTCCCTCCTGGGGAAGCAGGCACAGGCGTCCGTATGCTTACGGACACACACCACTGCTACGTGCTCTCTGGAGAGCATCAGGGAGAGCTGAGGGTTTGCAGAGCACCATCTTCGGCCTCGTGTCACTGCCGCAGCCTTTCTGGCAGAGGACGGCACTTCTTTCTGTGACCGACTGTACAACATCCCTCTGGAGTAAAGCTCTCCCCAAAGCAGCATCCAGCCTCTCAGGCACACTTCTGCCTCCCTTGGGCTGCCAGGATCTTCCAGCCAGCCCTGCACGAGGCTCCCTGGCATGAGGGACAGCAGCAGTAGCCTTTCTAAATTCCCTGATGTGAGCGCCCATGAAGTGCTGTCTCCATGGAGGATTTTAAAGCCTTTAATTTGATTTCCTCACATAATCAATTGTTGCAATTATTCTGATTAGGAACAATTAGGTAACAGTGGTGGAAATCCTGACAGAGACAATGCATCGAACAGCAACCTGCAGCCCGAGCAGGCTCTGCTTGAGGAGGTTTCCTTCACTATTTGACTACCAACAAAAGCTATTGATGGAGAAATACTTCCAAGCTAATTAAGCCCTAAATGCTGCAGGAATTCAACATTAAGCAGATGGCATTATTAGAGCTGTATCTGCATTTGCACATCCTCCAGATTAGATTTTAGAGGCATTTTCTTTCTATACTACATGTATTATTGAGCATTTAAATAGGTAGAAAAAATTAATTTAATAAAGTGCTGAGGGAGGGGAAAAAAAACAAAGGTAGATGCTCCCAGAGCAGTGGTCTTGAGCAATGTCTTGGTGCTTTAAAACTGGCTCAAGCAAGAATCGCCTCTTCTCCTATCTACTGGAAGGAGTTTGGATATCTTGTCAGCACCCTTGACATGAACAGCTGGAGATGACAGATCAATGGTTCAATACTCTCAGCAGCGTGTCACCAACGTGACAGCAAATGTTATTCTAATGAAGCTGTAATCATAGTCAAATTACGCGGTTCGATTCTCAGCAAGGGGAGGGTGCAGGGAAAGAGATGAAGAGGGGACGACAGGACCAGAGGTCAGAGTTCGGGAACCAAAGGTTACTCTGCTTACTTCAAGCACTTGCTGGAGGCTTGGCTGCCCATCCACCATGCCTTGAATAATCCCAGTCAGCTGAAACGAGAGACAAACAGAAAGCAGGCGTCAGAACAGCACTCAAAAGATCATTAGAGAGGTCTCCTCTCCTGTCCATCTCGCTGCAACCAAAACATGCTCCTGTGACCCACATGGACATTGCTGAGGAGCCAGTCACAGCAGAGTGACCCTGGCAGCTCCCCAGCCATGGGCAAGGGCACAGCTTCATTCCAAACACAGAGATGTAGGGAGGCTCCTACCCACACCATAAAACAGCAAACTCCCAGCAGGGCAGGATGCACTTGGGGAGCGGTGGTGCCCTCCGCATCATGTACCAGCATGATGCCCAGAATGCTGTCCTTTTTCAACATGCATTTCACCAGTTTTTGTGCTGCTCTGACTTACACAGGCAGTGGTAACTGCCAGGGTCTCTGATCATTCCCCTGCTACTGCGGCGGAGAGGGGCTAGATGTGTTAGATGAACAGAATAGACCATTATTGGGAAGTGAGACCCAGAGCGGACCCAGTCACCCGCCCCTGCGCTGGGCAGCCAGCACACATGCTTTCCCGTAGTCCATCACAGCATCCCTCTGCATTTCAGAATCGTATTTAAAACAACTGAATGAAATCTGAAGAAAACCACTTTCTTCCAGAACCCTGGTGTACTCTGTTTTTCAGGAGGTTCCTTAGGAACAGGTCCTGCCAACAGGTTCTCCTGTTGACTGTACCCAGACTGCTTGGCTGTTAAAGCTGGACACATGCATAAAAAGCTGGTGTCTCATGGGCCTCTCTGCCTGTGTCTGCCCAGGATAGCTTGAGGCACATGGAAAATAGATAATTTTTCTGTCTGCCATCCAACTGACAAAACTGTCTTTTAACATATTGAATATCGGAGGTCAGTAGCTTGCCATCAATGCACCCAAGTAATTAAAAAAACCATTATTAAAACAAGTGCACATTACAGGATTTCACTTCATATGGCACTTTCCTGAAGCTACACATCTCACACGTTTTCATAAAATAAAGGTCAAGCACAGCCCAGGAGCGTGCCCTGCTGCCTGCACACACATCCAAGCCCCCAGAAGCCATAGCACCCAGTGGAGAGGTGCTGACGGCCCCACCATCACTCTTCCATGCAGACCAGCTCAACCTACTCGTAAAACACAAGCCCTCTTACAAACCACAGGGCTCTGCTTTATTAAATGTGTGGCAACTGAAAGATGCTCAATGGTTTCTACCTCTTCATTTCTTTCGCTGCTTGGCTTACAGCACTGAACTCAGAAGAAGGAAAAAAAAAAAGAGATTAAACTCCAATTAAACTGTAATTACATTTAATGAATTCCAAATACCTGACTCACTGAATAAGCTGTAAAGGAAAGATTATTTTCTCATAGTGACTTCCATGGAATGGTAATACATACCTTTTAGGGAAAGTATTTTAATTTTAAGAATGCAGAGTTCCTCTAGGTGGGTTTCTCAAGTTCATCAAGTCATTATGAGGTGGCATTTTAAGGAAGTGGAGGGACACAGACACTCTTTTATATTCCAGAAACTGTTTTCATATTAATCTGTATTTTAATTGGGTAACAGCTGCTACCTACAGATTTCCCATACTCTGAGAAGCAAATAGATTTGAGAGATTAATGCACAGCTCTTTAGAGCAGTTTTTAAAGCTCACTGGCTTGTCTTTTGCTTTTGTTGCCATCTTTCTCTCCATGTATTCGCCTGGCAGAGGTGGACAGCACACCTACTGCAAAGTGCTGGCTCTGCCTCTCAGAGGGCAGCTCAAATCAAACCTCTAGAAGTGGCTGAAAGATGAGCTTTTGGGAAAGGACAACAGGGAACCTCTTGGTATCACAGCCAGCACCAGTATAAATGGCTGCTCCAGATATCTTCAGAGTTGCATCTGTTCAGCACCTCTGATGGCCATGGCAGGATGGAGTGAAATAGCCTTACCCAGACATTTCCTACCAGGAGGAGAGAGGGATGGGAAGGCAGGCTTGGGGGCTCAAAATCCCGCCAAAGAGTCTCTGCTTGATCTTGCCCAAGACTCCTTCTCTCCTCCCTGCCAGGCCAAGCAAACTATCAGCTCATCTGTACAAGAACATGTCACCAAGCACACATGTGGGCAATTCATGCTGCAGAAATCGCACACACAAATACAAAGGGAAATACCTGCTCCATGGGTACATTTCCATACAGGTCAGAGTGCTCAAAAGGGACCAGATTTCTACTCTCTCATCCTTTCCGTTCTCAGTTACGTCCATCTGTAACACCCAACCTAGTGCACTAAGTCTCTGCAGCATTATCTGGTCTTGCAGCTTTTATCAAAGTATAAAAACACAAAACTGCACAACTGTAAAGTTTCACTGGCGATCCCAAGAAGCACATGGTGCTTGGGAACATAAACAAGCTGTAAGGCATTTATCTTTTTGTACTTTTATTGTCTGTTCCTTTGGGGGAGGGAGGGGGAAATCAATAAAAATTAATCATAAAAGGAGAGCAAAGTACCATGAAAAAGCCTGTACAAGCCCCCTCTGTGTAGAGGCAACCTTTCACTTGAGTTCCTGGCATGAACCTTCTTGGGCATCAGACAAACCATCTGCATCTTCCAAAAGGGCATGATGAGCTTTATATGCCTAACAACTGCTTTTAACCACTTGCAAGCACTTTCCACCTTCTCCGTCTAAACATTCAGCACATGCCTCATCATAACCAAGCCTCATGACGTGTTGTTTTACAGAAGCAGGTCAAGAGAAAGGGGATCAGATGAGGGCTACAGAGTGACCAGCACTGGAAGACGTGCTCCTGGACATTGGTGCAGCGAGTTGGAGGAACCTCCTGTAGCCAAGGGAGAGCACAGACACACCAAAAGCTAAGCAAAGGGATGCTCTGAGGGTGACCGTGAGCTCTCGACCCTTGCAGACAACCTTCCCATGCTGTGCTGTCTTCAAGAAGGAAGAGGGATGTGAGAGGTCCTCCAGACCCAAGGAGTAACATCGAACAGCCCCAGTAATCCTCCCACACACAGTCTCTACCAGGCAAAGGCAGCGAGAGGAGGGGAAAGGAAAAAGCAGCACCACAGCAGACAGGCTCCCCGTTAATGTCAACGCCACTGCTTTTTCTACAGAGTTTATCTGTGAAACCATCGTATTTCTACTCCAAGACAGTTTGCTGATTACCTAAGCACTTGTCTCTGGTGTACAATCTGATAATCAGGCCTGGTCTTTCTTTGTAGACAAAGAGGCCAATAAATCTCACCATTTGTAAGTATAGGTGCCTAGACAAAGCCCTTTACTGGCATTTAGCAAAATGGGTATTTTTTCAGAAAACATAAGCCAGCTGAAATTCAATGGCAAACACTGGAGCTGTGTGGGCAGTGGCTCCGCAGGAGCTGGGCACCCAGCACACCCCAGCTGTGTCCCCAAGGTCTCAGAGGAACCAACACCAGCATCACAGGGCTCACCCCTGCAACTCCCAGCAGGAGCCATCGACCCCCCAGGTCTCTACACATCCACTACAGCCTCCACAAAAAAGCAGCTGCAAAGAGGAAAGGATATTCTTGCAATTGTTTAGTAAGGTCCTCAGTATGACCAGCTCACCTGTGGCTCTTAGGGCAGGGTTTCAAAGTCAGCCACAGATACAGGGCCCAGGGACAAGCCCAGTTACTCCTCCACCATGATCCCACTCCCTGGACCTGATGGCAGCCCTGCAACAGGCAGGGGACCGCCAAGCCAGGAGGGACAGGAGCAATGCTGCGCACTGAGCAGCATGCGTGCAGTGGGGGCTTGCCCAGGAGCCAGTGGCTCCCAGGCTATGATTAAAACCAGCTCCCTAACCCATGCTGTTAATAACAGAGACCCTGCCAAACCTGGCGAGTTGGACCATTTTGTGCCACTGATAGACACCAGTGGGGGTTCTGTGACCGTTTTATCTGCTGGCCTCAGCACTGCTCCTTTTTATTCAACTGCGGACACAAAACACCAGACCAAAGTCAGCAGCAGAATCTGCAGTGCAACACAGTCCCCCCGGTCCTGGGGACTCCTGTGCATGCACTGCCAGCACACAGACACAGCCTTGCTTGCTGAAGGGCTCCACACAGGAGACATGAACCTGCAGAGACACAAGTAGCTGCTCCAGGCTCCTAAGAGCAAGAGGAGGCAGAGAACCAGCACCGTGGTGAGGCAGCATTAGACGGGCTGAATGTCTCTGTCACAAGTTTGGTGCCAGAAAATCTCTCAATGTCCTCAGGCTGCAGCAGGCTGGAGGCTCCGCTCAGCTCGAACGGCCATACCAGTCATGCAGACTCTCATGCAACAGCAGAGCTGCAACCTTTAGCAGCAGCGGGGAATGATGCAACAGAAAAATTTCCAGAAAATGGAATTTCAGCCTGAGTTAATAAATGAGACGACTTCTCTCTAGAATTTAGATGATATGCAAAATGGACGTTTTGGGCTCTACTCTAGAACATGACGTTGCTCTTAGCAAAGATCAGGTACAAGCTGTGAGATTTATCACATTTGTACAAGCATATGTCCAGAAAGTCTCATGGGGATAAGGACAGCCAAAGTAGTTGTCCAGCCTTCTAGTATTAAGGTTGCAAAACCATTTCCATTATAGCCCTCTGTTTTCACACATTTATAGCTTTCTGAAAGACCCTCTCCTGGGAATAATGTTTGCTGTGCTTAGTCTTTTTTTTTTTTTAAGTTTAAATAAAATACCTTCAGCTGGTTTTTAGTTACAGGAGAATAAAAAAAAGGAAAGTATTTGTTTTTACAATGTGGAAATATGGAAGGGGCTGGTTGGTGCTGGAGGGGACTCCACCTAACACAGAGGAGTAATTTTTTATCAAGTTATTACACACAGGACAAGCACTTCAAGGACCTAAACCTGCAGCCATAAAGGTCAGGGAAAACACGCCATGGTACCAATGATCCCGCATGAGACCAGGACCAAACGAAGAACTTGGATACTCCGATTCCCATAGTCAGTACTTCAGTCGCTGAGTTGGCCAGTATCAAAACAGTAGAGTAAGAGGAAAAAAGCCCAAAGGAAAAGGAACTTAGAAACTCTGTTATAATGGCTACAGCAGGGAGGAAGAACACACTTGCAAAAGCAGTTAACTTTGTATTGAATGAAGAAAATATAATTAAAAAAAACTAAAACAAAAAGCCAACCTCTGCCTCCCTATTCCTTTGAACCATCAGGGATCACATTTACCACCTTCATCCTCTTGCCTGTATCTAGGGAAAGGTGACTGCAGCTCGAGAGCAGCTGTCCTCAGCAGTAAGAGTAGCCAAGTAACAAGAGGCCACTTCTCCAGCAATCAAGTGCCCCACAAGCACAACATCAAAAAGAAAGTCTTAAAAATACAGACATGGGTTAGCCTACCACTCTGAAAGACTCATCAAATCCCAACAGACAGGCCCACAGGAAAGTCATTTAGAGCCTCTGAACCATGCAGCAGTACAACACTTCCTTCCCTTGGACCATGCTCTCTCTGACCTTCCCCAGCAAAGAGCAGCACAGCAAAATCACGAAGAGCTCACAGGAAGGCTACAGGATATTGAGCAACAGCTAACGCGAGTACTTTTATTTTGCGGTCACCCAGGAAGACCTTTTTCAGTTGTAAATACAACTCATCTTAGTTAGCAGATCGTAGCTAGAATTATTTATGAATCCAAACTGAGGTCTTCATATGCTACTGCAATGACAAAAACTGATTCCCCTTGTCCTTAACTCGAGGATGGCATGACACACTGCCTTGCAGCCACACCGTGAAGAGGCGACCCCAACCCCTGGTGCAATGGAAACCTGCTTCCCAGGGAGACTCTTGGAGCACTGGGGAACCTTTGCACTTTACCTCTGTACAGAATGGCGTAAGCTGGGGATGCACCACAGGCTGAACATACATGTGAAAGGTGGATTCGATCTCCATCGTCCTGCCATTCAGCTTCAGGATAGGGAATTCGATGATTTCCTAAATAGGGCAAAAAGAAAAGCAGCTGTTCATTTAAAACAAACAAAAAATGAAGCTGGAAAAGATCCTGCCTAGCAAGCTGGCTGTAAAAAGAGGGGCCTGATAATCCCAAACAAAAACAGGCCTGATGTGAAGCTCTGCACTAAGAGGGGGAAAGTGGTGGCGGAGAACAGAGCCCATCCAACACCAGGAGCACGGCGGAGGACGGTGCCAACACACTGCAGCTGGGACAGGCAACAGGGATGCCTCTGTGCTCAGCACTGCAGCCACACACATCGCTGCCTAAGCCGAACCTGAGGGAGACGGTCTGGCACCACCCGGGGAACGTGGAGATGCACTTGCAACAGGCTGACGTCTGTTTAGCAAGGACACCCCAGGGCTGTGCCCTCCCCTAGACCAGTCCCACCCTCTCCACCTTGCTGTCCTTTTGGAGGACACCATCAGGCAGACAACAGGAGCTACCGCATGAAGCACCTTCTTCCCAGGAGAAGCTGAGGAGCACTGCTCTACTCCAACAGAGTGAGGAGAGGAGCTGGAAGCCTCCCCCAAAATCCATCCCTGTGGGATATGACACAGTAGCAAGCCCTGCTTAATTTTCCTCTTTGTGGCGAATTTATGCTGATAGGGAAATAAAAATGTTCCTTCATCAGAAGAATGTTCAATAATTTGAATAATCAGCAATCAAAAATTTACATGGACCTGCTAATAAAAAGTTTAAAAAAATCCAGTTGCAACGGATTTCTCAATTATTAAAAAATATCCATGAAATTAAAAAAGCCAACCACTGAATAAAAGCGATAAAATCCTTTGTGTTCACCCCCCTCCTTCTCCACTCCCTCTCCTCCTTCCAGTTTAATGTAAGAGGAGAAGTGACAATTTGTTTGGTGTCTTTAAAGAATAATTTGTCTATGTTATTTAATAGAGATGCATGGCACCAAGGTTCTGGAGTGCAAATGAGCCCGCTGAGTGATATCCATGCAACAAGCCTCTCAAATCACTTCTGGAGAGAAACAGAGAGAGGGAGAGAGAATAAAAAAAAATATTGCTTTTTAATATTCAAAAACAGTTTGCAAAATTTAATCAAAGCAGAGCAAAAGCTAACATTTTTACCACTTTGACATTTTTATTAGCGCTTTCATAAATTTTTAAAACATGAATGGAATTAGTTTAACAACAAAAAAAACTGCCTGAAAACATCTGGAAGAGACAAATAAGAAATAAAAAAAAAAATCCAACTCCTGTGAGTAAAATTAGCATGTGGAAAATGCAGCCACTGCAGAGGAACTAACACAGTTTTTGGACCCTGGCTGCAACCCCCATGACCTGCAGGCGGAAATTATTGTGAGGTCATACATGTGAGCTGATGACATCACCACGCCAGCAGGCAGAGAAAGAGCAAGAACCTGGGTGGGTAAATGGAAACAACAAATAATTTAAATAGCCAGGAGAAACTCCCAATTTCCACGGTGGACAGAGCCCCGGCCGCAGCAGAGCTGCTCCCCGGAACAGCAGGCACACAGCCCAGATCAGAGCACGTGGGGAGCACATGCCGCTGGGACGGAAAGTTAGAAAAAAAAAATTGAAATAAAATGTTAACAGTTCTACAGTGCCCAGGTGTAGACACTGAGCAGTTAAGCTGCAGAGGACGCAGGGCTTAACCATTTCCCCACGGTCAGCTCTGCCACGCTCGGTGCGTGCCGTGCAGCCTAAGGCAGAGCGGAGGTTTGGACGCACCCTTCCCCACGGCCATACCACCCCACCAGGAATCATCTCTGTCCTGGGGAAGCACAGTGAAACTCCACCCGTGGGCTGGAAGGGCAAGAGGACAGAGGCAAAACACCTGAGCATCGCCCAGACTGCCCGTTGTGGTGCAGCCAAACTCACCAGCCTCAGCCACACAGGGGGACCCGTGGAAACACAAGAAACTCAATCTGAGTAAGAAATGCTGGACACCGCTGATCCTCCCTTCCAAAGAGCTACCACAGATAAGCTCCAAAAACAGCAAGTTTCTGTTCAGAAGGAAAACGGACTGCAAAGTTTGAAGCCAATGGACAGGACGTCATAAGCCAGGCTTAACCCCAGGATAACACCACCCCATCCTTCAAACCGGGCTGGGGCAACTCGTTGCCCCATAGGTCTACACCCCACCCAGGGGGGTGACCGTGGAAGTGGGCAAGCCCACGGCAGGGCAAGACGAACATTCTCCCTCCCAGAGATGGACACGCACCGGCTGGATTTCACAGCAGGGCTGCATTGCAACGCCGAGATCAGTCCTAAGGGACCAGAAACATCCTCAGGGGCCATCAAGCGGCTGGATGCAAAGCAAGACTGAAAGACAGCCCTGCTGCTGATCTGATACACAAAGGCATCGTTTGCCTTCCAGAACCAAAGGCAAAAAGCACTTCCAGGAGGGTCGGATTAAGACAGACTGAGGAAATAAAGCGCTGTACTAAAAAAATGTGGAAAATTTAGCAACATCCAGAATTACTGCAGGTCTGTGGGAAGCGCAGTGCCAGGAGCAGGAGTGGAACCCCAGGAGTGGAACCCCAGCAGTGACTTGAGAGTCTCAGGAGGAAGCACAGGAGCTCTTTTGGGCTTATTTGGTCAGTTTTTGAAGCAAGTGGTAAAGGACCTTTCCCAAAAGGCTGTTTATCTGCACGCTTCCTATAGCGGAGATTTTTTCCAGTCTCTGGCAGTGTTTGCTCCATTGGTATCTAAGGCAACAGATACCAGCCCCATGAAATCAGCCCCACTCCTCACTAACAACGTTAGCCAGTCCTGCAATGAAATTTAACCTGTGACACTGCTGTACTTTTCATTTAAACTTTCATTTGGAGAGAAGCAGTGTTTGGAGACCCTGCAGTTTGTCCTGCTAATAAAGACAAGTGTTGGGACCTTTAAAGGTGCCATTCATCTTTTGCCTTTATTAAATTCAATTTTCTTAAGCCCATGATACATCATGAAATTAAAGAGTTGACATTCCTGCAGAAACAAAAATATCTATCAAACATAAACAGAAAGGGGGGAAAAAAAAAAATGAGGCCTCTATTACCAAGAATTTATGGCTTAAAGTTGATCTGTTTCCACTTTTTTTCTCTCTTTTTTTTTTTTTTACAAGCATATGGTTTGTTTTAGATATCCAAAATGTTATTACAGATCTAGAATTTCATTAGTAATTATTATGAAATGGTGAGCACTTAGAGACACACACACACACACAACCCCCCAACAGACGGTGATTCAGGAAGGCAACCGGGCACGCTCTCACCTTTCACAGCAGCCTGGTGAGCTCAAACATGCTCAGCCCCATCGCCACCACCAAGGACCTGCGCTGCTTCTCCCCAGGTGGGCAAGGTGGAGGAGAGCGGCACAAGGGAATTAAAAGGACAGGCTCACCGACATTTCCTTTCTTTTAGCACAGTCTGATCACCCGTAAGTATTACTTTGAGATCCTCGCCCATTTCCACTTCCAACACCGAGTACACGTTCCAACTTTGGCGGTGATTTGTGCCAGCAGCATTTGGGGCTTCTAAGTCTCCCCCCACCCCAGCTTTTGCTTATAGCACAACCAGAAGTTATGGATGTGCTGAAATAATGCTGAGGGTGTTCAGGGGCTGCAAATAGCCACAAGCTACCAGAAGAACGAATGTACCCATTTGAATTTTGAGAGCACTGCAATTAGGCATTTTATTTAGCACTGCAAAGTAACTTGAAAGGAAATCCAGGATTCAAACCACCAGCAATAAATAAGAGGCTTTTTATTTTCCTTTCATTGTCATGAAAAGTTGAACATGTTTTCTGTTGAGAAATTCTGCACGCAGCTCCCAATTACAAGGCATTTGCATTTATATTGTTGGAACACAGAGCTTCTAAAATCAATATTAACACGCTTAAAGAAAAAGACATCGGCACCCTGTCCCTCCCCTCAGCTGCGCCCCCAAACACGGTAACAATAGGAACCTACAGAGCCAGAGGCTTATACATATCCATTACCAGGTCCACTCTCTACAACAATCTTGCATTTATAATTTCACGGTACTTCAAGCAAATCTACGTGACAGCTTGCTCAGAATTTCTGCCTTAAAAAAAAAATAAAATTATTTAT
>NW_010548240.1:73703-73903 GCF_000687285.1 Phaethon lepturus
CCCCCCCCCCCCCCAAAAAAAAAAGAAAGAGGTGCCAGGTGGAAGCATCCCCTGTGACCTGGTGGTCCCAGGCCAGTGAGCTGAGCAGCAGCAGGAGGCTGCAGGGTAACTGCGGAATGGCTAGGGACTTCCTTTTGAGGGGGATTTGAAAAATTCATAAGGGCATGTGAAAGCAGTGCCATAAACCCAGCCTTTCCCTA
>NW_010548240.1:73934-79922 GCF_000687285.1 Phaethon lepturus
CTAAATGAATCTCCCCTCCCTTGAACACTGGAGGAGGGATGCACAAATTCAGCTGTCTTGATCTTCTTGCTCATAAAAGAAATGAACAAGCACACAACTATACTTGCTAAACAATTCCCTGTAACAGGCAGATCTCGAGTTCAGAGAAGAAAATGCCAGTTCCCAGAGAGGAATCTTTTTGCTTATCATTTTGGATCTGGGGAGCACTAACATCATTAGACACAAAAAGATTGCCCAGCAAGAACTTCCTGGCTCTCAACATCTCTTAATCCAGAAGTTCACATGCGAAGTGGACAGGGCACACATCAGTACAAAAACCACCAGAGAATAATTTATCCCTTATGCCCACCCCCATGTGAAGAAGTTTAATAAACACAGGAATAAAAGATGCCCATAAAAATCAGAGCTGACTGTTCAAAATGCAATAAAATCAAGCAGAGGCCATTGAGAGAAAGGGATTTTTTCTGATAAGGAAAAACGTAAAACTTCCTACCAAAAGACCCCTTTACACCTTCAAAAAAGGTAAGGGCAGAAGATGCAAGGGAGTCTCCATGGAGAGGGGACAGGCTCAGCATCAGTTCATTTTGTTGAGGGATGTTTTCCCCAACCCCCTTTAAAGAAAAAAGTCATTTTATGCACAAGGAGCTTATTTCTTAAACAAACACTCGTGGTTTTGATTTACACCATGGGCTGCTCCTAAATAATTTATGGCGGGTTAAATTTATTGCACAGCCCTGGCCGGCTGCAAATTCGAATTGCCAAATAATTAGATTTTAGGGCAATGCTTATAAATTATCCGCCGATTTGTCCGGACTTGTTTGTCAGTTGCTTTGTGCTTCGGGTCATCTTTGGCATTTCGCTGTTTGTGTTTTAATTGCTGATTTACACTTTGACAGATGAGAGTTGATGCCTCCAAGATCGGGGAGGGGGCAGGGGGGTGAAGAGCAGGAAGAATCAGAGCTTTTAAGGCCTTGTGATTTTCCTTTTTTTCCAAGGCAATTAAAATCGAAAAGGGACATATAGCAAGGATAGCACTAGCCTAACAGTTTCCATCCTCTGCCTTAATTATTATTTTAACTAAAGTCACTTCCAAGTGAGCAGCCTTGCACCGACCCTCAGGGGCAGTAACCAAGATGACCTCATAGGTCTTTCCCCACTTCTAAATTTTTATTAAACCAACCAAAACAAGTATCATAAAGGCAACACTTCTGCAGTGGGGGACAGCAGGACTTCTGCTGAATCAGGGCTATGCTGACTTTCCAAAGGATGCCTACCTGCACACACAGTGAGGAGTCTCTCCACGCTTCTGTAAGTTACTCTGTGTACTGATTAACCCTGCCAAAAGGTCTTTGGGGAAGCAGCTGACCCCAAATTTCTTGTTCCATCACTGCCTAGCTTAAAAGTACATATTTGCATGCACCCAGTTTAATACATTTAAACAACTGCTATATCCTGGAAAAGCGTGAAGGGGAATACACATCAAAATCAAAACACAAGGGAACTGGCAGGAATATGGAAAGATGATGAAACACTGGGCTAAGCTGGTCTGAAGACAAATTCTGCTGCCCAATCATTGAATATCCAAGGTTTCTTCCTCCCCCTGCTCTTAGGTGAACCTCACTGCCTACCCCCAAACTCAGGCACTGGAGCCCAATGTCAAAGGCTAGATTTCCTCAAAGATAAATTCTGAGTTGCATTTTGAGTTCTGCACTGGCATCAAACCTGGCTCTTATTTTCAGGTGCTTCCTTACAACTGTGAGAGTGAGGAACCATTTCTCTTTCCTTAATAGAGGCTGAAATTCCCATCTAATCACATGCCTCCAGGAGCTTGAGCTTTAAGAGAGACATCTAGTCCATGCACCTGCCCCAGGGCAGCATCACCTCCCCCTAAATCATTTCTGACTTTGTCTAGGCTGTTTTTACAGACTCCAATAAGAGAGACTCACACGCTCCTCAGGCACTCTATCCTCCTGTTTCATTAGTCTTATCATTGGAAAGTTTTTCCTAATGTCTAATCAGAATTTCCCTTGCTGTTGTTTAAATTCATGACTGCTCTTCCTACCCACAGCAGACGCAAGCCAGAACACTGCCTTTGTCATTTCTGTAACAGAAGACCTCATCATGCATACCTTTCTCTCTGCTGCACTAAACAAAACCCCAATGCTATCCAGCCTGCACTCACAGGTTCTGTTTTGCAGACCCCTGGTCACATTCTGTTTCTCTTTTGGACACTCTTGAAATGGTCTCAAAAAAATTTTTTTTTTTTTTTTAAAATGTATGGACTCCAAAGTGAAACACTTCCCCACCTGAGGTCCTTCTTACAGGGCCAAGAAATAGAGGATCCACATATGTCTCACAAATGACATTTTCCCCCTAAACTTATCACTGTGCTCTTTGGGACTTCTTTCATACCATTGTACCTGAAGTCTCAACAGCTGGCTCACAACCTTTATCCTGCCATCCTGAATAAAACTTCTGGTCGTCATTTGCACCCAGGCTGGTTCCCGCCTCTCAACATCAGAATCAGCTCACCTGCCAAAACCCACAAAGCTCTTTTGATCTTCCCAGCAGCACCCAGACTCACAAATAAGGCAGAACCTCCCTCCTCTTTCCACACCTATGATGAGAAATACAGACCAACAGACATTAACATTTCAATTTGTTTCTTTAAGCACTACTGACATGTATTTAACCACCCAGAAAATCTCCACCACCACAGCCAATGACAACTGAAGCTTGACAGTTTGGGGGAAATTTAGTACTCAAACCAGGTTACAAACAGCACACACACATTTCCAAATATTACCCTTCCATTGCAAGATGACAACTACGCTATATCCTTTTTCACATCTACTCCTTTCTACCACAGGCAACCACCCCGTGCAGTCCTCATTGCAGAATTATCAAATAATTTCAAGACCCAACCTCTTCACCCGATATTGAGCAGCACAAACGATCCATGTTCCCAGCAACACTAAAACATCTGGGAAGGGTAGAAAGGGGACACTAGCACACGTAAATGAACACCCGGGGTTTTACAAACATCACAACTAGCTGCTGGTGACAGCACATTTCTGCCTGGCTGAGAGGAATTAAATAACATAACCAAGAGCTATTTTGCCAGCTAACAAGCGCACAGATTGACAAAGAGAACACAGGGATGGCTGCACAGCCAGCTTGGCACAAAGGGGAAGAAAACACAAGACTTAGGCACGTCCTGTGCCATCCTTGCCAAAAATTGCTGAGCTGCACTTTCTCTTTACCAGGAAGGTTTTGTTCAAAATTAAGAGACGATCACCTTAGCGCAGCAAAGACCATTCCCTAGGAACCACAGCAGCCTGAGAAGCAGTCTAGACAATGCAACACCATGGAAGAATACTGCCTGGTTTGACATCACGCTGGGAGGGATGCAAAATACCCGCCGTGCCTCAGAGCCCACAAAACAGCAGCAGGCACGCACTGATCATCGGCGACAGTACAGGGCCATGCGCACGGCAGGACAAGCGCGGCTAACGTACAAACCCGTGGCACCCGTTCCCTTCACTTCAGAAACGCACGTGGTGTGAACATTTCCAGCAGCACACGTTACCCTCGTCAGCAGCTTTACGGAGAGGCGAGCAAACCTTTAAACACGATACAGCGCACTTGCACATTCCCGAGCTAGCCTGGATCTCTTCTTTTCAGGGTGACTGCCGCTCAACTACTTTCTGCTGTAACAACAAGTCTACTTAACTTTGCAACTTGTCACCTAAACGATGTGTAATGTTTGCACAGCTAAGGATACAGTGTTCAAACAGCACAGGTGGGGAATTGCACGCCGCGATGCATAACTGATGTGGGGTCTCCGCACACTGCGCGGGAAAGGGCAACATGACTGATTGCTTTAAAGTAGTCGTCTCATTGGCCTGTCAATAACCGGCTGAAAGCTAAGCAGGTTGGGTCAGGTTAGGACTGCAGCAATTGGCCACCCGAGTGCCTTGGCATTTTAGGCTTGTTGCTATAATAATGCTGGGTTTATATCTTTAAATAAGAAATTGCTCTGAATTTTTTTTTTTTCCTCCACACATCAGATGTCTTGCCTGGTGGTCTCATGGTTGTGCTCTCCAGGAGACTGGGGTTCAGTCACCGTTCATGTTCTCTAGCTCATCAGGTTTTAAATAAATACAGCTAATTCTGTTGCCTGAAGCCATAACCTGCCCTGCCAGATTCACATGGGTCACAGCAAGGTTGTCCCTGCTTACTGGGAGAATGAGGGAGGTCTCCAAGGCAAAATGACTGCCAGGGAGAACGCAGCTTTTGAGGGTTACACCGCACCTGGTGTCTCAGACCCTGCAGAAGCCTCTCTGAAACTCTGGTCTTTTCTCTAGTTCTTTTAAAATAAAGACATTATTCTCCATATTGGTCAAAATAAGATTTCACAACAGTCCAACAGAATTGCAAAGAAGCACATGACATACAGAAAATATGATTAAAAAAGAACGGCATCTCTTCAATTTCAGATCTACCTTCTAGTACGTTGAGCTATTCACAGAACTTTTAACCATTCAGAGGAACTAGCTACAAGGCCTCAAAAAGTTTTTTCAAAAGATTGTTCAAAAAATTAATGCAAATAGAAAAATAATCTAAAATAGCTTTTACATTAACCATTTCCTGCTACTCTAGGAACTTACAGTATTCTGACATAAAAAGAACAGCATAACAGCAGCCATGTAGCTTCATTAAATAAAGGGTATAAAGTAAGCCATAATTGGCAAAGAAATTTAAATATTTTTTACTTAGTTTTAGTTACCAAAAAAAAAGAAAAAAGGCTTTAAGTGATTGTGTTATGGGCATATTTAACAGCATTCCTCTAGAACCACCACTGTAAGAAGCTGAATTGAGAAATAGGTGTTTAAAACTACACCCAAGCCTAAGCTGCATGAAGACAGGTAATTGCAGATTAATATTCCACTGTAATACTTATGCACAAGAGTGCCAAGTTAAAGTTGCCATGGGAAACAAGCCTGAATTTCTTCACTTTACAGCAATTGACAATCATCCTTAATAAAGGTTCTGGCAGGTGATTTCTAATGCACTGAGCTTAACAGCCACACAAAAACCTTGCAAGAAGCAGGCTGCTACACAGGGATGTCTAGATAGAATAGGTAGGTGTGGTGGGTTGACCCTGGCTGGAGACCAGGTGCCCACCAAAGCTGCTCTGTCACTCCCCTCCTCAGCTGGATGGGGGAGAGAGAATATATTGAAAGGCTCGTGGGTCGAGATAAGGACAGGGAAAGATCACTCACCAATTACCATCACAGGCTCACCAATTACCATCACAGGCAAAACCAACTCGGGGAAAAAATTAATTTATTACCAATCAGAGTAGAATAATGAGAAATAAAACCGAATCTTAAAAACACCTTCACCTTCTCCCTCCCCTCTTCCCAGGCTTAACTTTACTCCCGAGTTCTCTCCCTCCTCCCCACCAACAGTGCAGGGGGACAGGGAATGGGGGCTGCGGTCAGTTCGTCCCACATTGTCTCTGCCGCTCCTTCCTCCTCAGGGGGAGGACTCCTCGCACTCTTCCTCAGCTCCAGTGTGGGGTCCCTCCCACGGGAAACAGTCCTCCACCGACATCTCCAACGTAAGTCCTTCCCTACAGGGCTACAGTTCTTCACAAACTGCTCCAGCCTGCGTCCCCCATGGGGTTTCAAGCCCTGTCAGCAAACCTGCTCCAGCCTGGGCTCCTCTCTCCATGGGGCCAGAGGTCCCACCAGGAGCACAGGCCTCCAACGGGGTCACAGACTCCTTCAGGCACCCTCCTGCTCCGGCGTGGGGTCCTCCCTGGGCTGCAGGCACAGATCTACTCCTCCGTGGAGCTCCATGGGCTGCAGGGGCACAGCCAGCCTCACCGTGGGCTTCCCCACGGGCTGCCGGGGACCCTCTGCTCCAGGGCCTGGAGCACCTCCTGCCCCTGCTCCTTCCCTGGCCTGGCTGGCTGCCGGC
>NW_010548240.1:79988-85531 GCF_000687285.1 Phaethon lepturus
TCTTACCTCTGTTACCCCAGAGGCCCTGCCACCATCGCCGATGGGCTCGGCCTTGGCCGGTGGCAGGTCTGTCTTGGAGCCGTCTGGCATTGGCTCTGTCGGACACAGGGGAACTTTCTAGCAACTTCTCACAGAAGCCACCCCTGTAGCCTTCCCACTACCAAAACCTTGCCATGCAAACCCAATACAGTAGGCATGGGCACATCTCCATTATCCACCTCTGGGTAGTAGGACTGTGACAATCTCTGTTACTTTGTGAGCCACCTTCTGCATTCCCATCCTTGCCTTCAGCTAGGATTGCCTTGGCACAGGCTCCACTGAGCAGCACTTGAAGACAATGTAGAAGACGCCTCACAGCCTGCCTCCCAGCAGTCCAGCAGTCCCTCCATAACCTCCTCCCGCAGCAAGTTTGTGATTTCAGGGACATATTCCTCCTAGAAAGCCCTCTGAGCCTGGGCTACAGTTCCCAAACCAGCTTGCCTATTCCCCTATCTCCTCACCCTGAGCAAGGAGCTCGGCAGGGACTGCACATCTGTTGCTACAGCCTAAATTTGGTGGAAACCAACATCCATTCCCATTACAAGGTCAGTCTATAAATCACAACATCTCAGGAGCATAGACACATCATTCAGCTGTCCCTGCCATGGGAACAAGACCATGGGTAGAGCAGTACAGGCAGCGGAGAGGCAGCAATCATTGCAGCCACTCCAGCTGCACCTGCCCGCCAGAACCGCAAGACGGATGGTTCAGGGGAAAACGCCTTTAATGCTCTTTTACACCAGCACTCAAGGAAACACAGCCTGAACCCAGTTTAACCTTGTCATGCATTTGTACTTAATATTATCTTACAGAAAGACTGGATCCCATTTGTTAATATGCTTTTGCCAAGCGGGAAATGTACTATGATCCTCCAGATTTGTTTATACACTTAAAAATAAAATAGTAACTGAACATATGCTTATTCATAGTCTCAGTGTTTACGGTTTTATACTGAAATGGTGAGTGATGTTCTGTATTTATTAGTGTGTCCAGTTTCATCTGACAGCAGTTATAATTAAAAATTCCCCCCAAATAACCATCAAAATGCATGCTAAATAAACTTGAAATATGTAGGATGCACTAAAGAAAAGTATCAAGATATTTGTGTATTTAAAATGTGCTGTTTAAGAGAATATGGAAAACTTTGTCTATAAACAATTCATTCTTCTGCCTGTGGTCACAACCTCCTTCAGCAATTAGAAGATCTGAACATTTCATACCTTCCTCTTACAGAGAGTTTGGAAAAGGCAAATGTGTAATTCCCAACTGATTATCAAATGTGAGAGAATCTGAGACACTGAACTCAAGTACCTGAAGAAACTGACATAAACAAAGCAACTTCTTCATTACCAAAAGTTCGTTTAGCAGTTTAGCAACTCCTAGGTCCAGCTCCTTCTGCCTGGTCAGGGGTCTGACACTCTTTTACACTTCTAGGCAGCAGACTTACAAAGCTTCAATTTTATTTGGTTGTCATTTAAGTGGCTTTAATAGATTATAGTAGAGATTAATCCTACATAGAAGCCTAATTTCAAATTCAGCTTTGAACAGATCTGATTTCTACCTTCAGACTTTTTACATTTTAAAAAATTACTGCTTTTCATCCTCTCTGCTGAAGGCAACATACTTGGCTTGCTGACCGAAAGAGGCACACCCATTCGCTGCATTAATAAAATAAGGTTACAGGCAGCCACAGATCTGAGCTTGGGAAGCTCCTTAACACAGGCACTGAAAGCACTGACCATCATAAACGCTGGTGTATACAAGGACAAAGGGACAAAAGAGCGAGACTCTCACTTATTAATGCGTCTTCTCTTGTGTAGCTAAAGCATCGTATGTACCTGGCTCTACAGGCTGAGAGCATATAAAAGCAGCAGGTACTTATAAACTCTTAGCAGACAGTAAAGGAAAAAAAAGTCAGAGTTAGAACTGAAAAATGAAGCACACTACCACCATCATGGTCCAAGGTCCACCGACCTCTGCAGAACGACAGCTCCCACCTGACCCCATTGGGCTTTGGATCAAATTCCAAATGCACAAGGTAAGCTTTAAAGAGATGCGAGGGGCCATCCATAAACATCCCTTACTGCCAACCCCTACTGACCTTTGGCTGGCTAAAACACTACACAACACAGACTGTGCCTCTATTCTTTCAGGTTTTCCCATCTATCCATCCGCAGTTAAACCCCCCACCTTCTTTTCTCTCTGGGATGGTCTCATTATTCATAAATACATCCCAAAACCCCATAAAGCTAAGCTGCTTTTTTGTGTACATAAACACGCACTTTGATTTAGGAGCGTATCTGTTGAAAGCCATCAGAAGTCAGGACTGCAAGGATGCTACTATTCCTCTGTGGGTGCAGGGCAGGGAACATGAAAGACCCTCCATGCCCAACCCCAGAAGTGGTAAAAACAAAGGGCAGAGGCCACAAGGCACTCAGGCAGCGCTCTCAGCCGCTGGAGCCATGATACAGACAGCTTCCCAGGGGAATAAACACTGTCCTTGATGCTCCTTGATCCCCATTATAGAGGCCATACCATGAGACCTCGGAGAGAGATTGGGCAGTGTGAAAGGGAATGGAAATGAAGGAGTCTTCAGGGTTCCCAAATGAGCATGAAGGACTTCCCCAGGGATCAAGGCAGCAAGGCTGCCAGCTGGAGAAGAGCACAAGTAAATACAGTGGGAGAGGGAGCAGATGTAGTAGTCACACACCTTAGTGTAGATAAAAAGATAGCTCTTTCAGTAGTTTCTGGTAAGAAAAGAAGCCAGAATATTTTGAAGAGCAGTTAGTGAGAAACGTGAAGCATGCTGCACGGTGGCAAGTGCAGTCTGCAAGACTTCTAGGCTGAGCTGGCTAAATTTACAGCTATGTCTACCCACTTAAAGTAACCTAGATCACAGCTTAGCTCTGTATATGCAGCCTTCTCGTCAAATCCCAATGCATTTTAATTTCATTGTATCTAGACTTCTATTTTCCAGGTATTAAAACAAAAACATAAAAAGGATCAAGATCACAGAGAAGATCAGCACCTGACCATTCCTAGCTCCCAGGTTTGTCCTCAGACCAAACCTCCAAAATCTGTCTGCCACGGCTGCAGTGAAAAATCCTGCCATATAAAACCTTGCACAAAACATCACTGAAATACACAGCACAGTTTGCTCACCATGACATACAGCCCAGCAGTGAAGAGGACAAAAGCCATGCTGGTCAGCAAAAACGTAAGATGTAGCTAGGAGCATCAAGTGAAGTTTCATTTTATAAAGTTGCCCAATTCTGGCAGGCACCTTCAGCCTTTCCAGCTACACTGATTCCCATGTAGCAAGAGCTATTTCTTTATTTGTCGAACTAATTTGTTGGTGAGGATGTGAGGGACTGACAACCCTTTCCACACACAGTACAATGCAGACAGGCACTGAACTCAGCAGACTGGAAAAACACTACTGAAGAACATCTCCATCTTAAAGGTGCTATCTCACCAACAAAATATATAGCAGATCTGCATTGGCCCAGACCATTACTTTCCCTGGCAAGGACTTGGGGACAAAGCTCCTTAAAACAGTAGTAATCATATTCCACTCATGCTCCTTTTTACTGCCAGCTGTAAACTAGCTCCACATGCATCATGGTTTTGCATCAAAATGTGCAGAGACCAAGCCCATATCCAAAGGGACAAGGTAGATCCAATTTACAGCTTTGACAGGTCTGTGCACCCGAGGTGGAGCGTGCAGGAAATAGCCTGACATCTCACTTGGAGAGCGGTTAAGACCCTGCTAGCAGAACTAGATGCAGAGCCACAACAGCCTCCCACAAAGACCCAGCAGAAGAACAGGGAATTTGCTGTCCATTTTTCAAGAAACACGAGAGGCAGGCAGCACCCACCAAGGCAGTACTGGGAGTCAAGTTTGATCCCAACCTGCAGCATCCCTTTGACAGAACAAGCCCAAGGGAAACCACAGCTGTACTGAGAAACAAACACACTTTATCAAGTCACTTCAGTAATGAGATATACCACACTGAAAACCACTTAGCCTTTAGTATATTCGAAACAAAGCAAATGGAAGTTATTCTGACCCAGTGAATATATTGCTGGCAATACCTGTAAGATGCCAATTGCTCAGCAGAGGAGGGTGAGAAGTCCAAGTTCAATTTAGAGACTCAGAAATTCTGTTTATTTGTTACCAACCCAATATTAGTTTGGTTTTTTTCTTTTTTAGCACGGTTTTCTAATTTAAATGGAAAACCTAGGCCCATCCTGCTGACAACTGAAAACATATTTACTACTATGCTCTATGCTACTATGGAAGAACTGTCTGGATAAAATCCTCTGTACTTCATCTGGATCTCTGTATGTTTCCAGTGGTAGAGTAGTGGAAAATCTCTCTGACGATGAACTCCTCCTGTCTCATTACACTCCAGAGTTAACACCCAGGCAAGATAACTTCAGCAAGATCAGATAGCTCCAAACTATTGTTATTCTCTACTTAGACACACCATTATGTTGCACATATTCATATCATTCAAACTATTCTTTTCCTAAAGCTGTTGGCTACCAACAGCCTTCTTCCTTGCAGAATCAAACAAGGCTGCCATGAGTACTCTACTAAATGCAGGTTCCCAGCCAAAAATTTTTAGACCCTCCCCAGTTCACGCAGATGACAAACATATATGACTTAAAGAGGTTTTTGATAACTCGTGAATTGTCACTTCCTTGATGGAAATCAGGCTCCTTCATTTCATTTCATTTCATTCCCACCGAACAGTCCTGGCATTGCTCCTGAGAGAGCAGGTGACTGGCAAAAGCCCTGGAGGACCAGGAATAGAAAGAAAGTGGAACAAACCAGAGCAAACGAGTGAGCCAGCACTGTGCTTTTTCCTTCCACCTCTCAGAACAGCAGTAGCAGCAACTTGCAAGGAGATAATTAACAGGATTGACTATTTACCTGAGGATGAATCTGTGGTTTATCACATGTAGCCTCAAAATCCAGCACTAAGAAGTAGTGATATCTCTGTGGAGGGAAGGACGACATTGCTGCCATGGAAGCTCCAAAGCCGTGGGACGCCAGTTTCCTGCTTATGATGGAACCGTACCCTTTGAGAACACCAGCCGGGTGGAGGGAGCACACAGCTTGTCTTGCCCTTGGAAGTAAGTTTTGGGGAAACTTTGCTGCTCCAGTATGGAGGAGTGCTATCATTGAACATCCAGAAGCATCTGAAACTGAAGACAGACTCAAGTTACTCATGCACACATACATCTCATCTCTTCGCAGGCCTCCTCTGTCAGGCCTCCTCTGTCAGGCCTCCTCCTCTCTGTGCTTCCCAGTAGAGGTTCCAGCATCACAAACCTGAAATAACACAGTAACCTGCTCTAAGTACAACAGATGACATTTGGACTGAGCTTAAGGTGTCCAGAATCATGGGCAACTGGAAATTAACCTCTGCAAACAGCTCTAAATTAAGAACTATGAGACACACAACAGTCATGGCTCCAGGCACCAGATGACAAAC
>NW_010548240.1:85567-94276 GCF_000687285.1 Phaethon lepturus
TGAACCTTACAGCAGAACACAACAAAAACCACTAACACACTGAAAATCTGATCTAAACCTCATTGAAATTTCTGAGGCGGCCTTTCATCTTTTCATATACAATGCAACTTTGGATACATGGTAGGAATTAAATACAGCAATACACATATCAACACTACAACCCATCCAAACAGCTTGGCCCAGAAATGCCTGTTAGTTGCACCGAAACCTCCCACTTCCGTTACAAATCCACACGGTCTGGTGGAAGGCTCCTGGAGCCTGGAAGGCTCCTCCCCAGGGAAGCTCTCATTTGCTCTGTGTGAGGCTCCTCAGATACGTGATTCTAGTGCTACACTTGATTTCTTACTTCAGGTATTTCTCGGAGGAGGATATTGGTTCAACAAACCCACACCTGACCTACAGGGACTGCAGGAACTGTAAAATGCAAGCAGGACTCTATAGGTTACAGTCTCCCTCCCAAAGAAATACCTCACCCAGCCATCACCTCCTGACGCTTCTATTTAACAAATGTGATATAATAAATTACATTATCCACGTGAGACCGTCTGGATGTCCCCCCTACCCTTTTTCTTCTAAAACGCTGCAGGAAAAACTTGATAGGACTGTCACTGCCCAAGGTGGGCCAGCCTTGGGGCTGTACATTTATTGGGATGAGAGTTCATGAGGTGCTACAGCTGGGTTACAGCGACTGATAGCAAAACAGGCAAATTGCAACAACCCAGTCCTCTTGAACAAGGATATGAGTACTCCCTCTAACTATATACATACACTGTATACATACACACCTCGCTACAGAGACTTAAAATCCATCCCCCCAGCTGGTCCCACTGTTCGTGGCTCTGGGCAAGAGCTCTGTCGCACCACGTGCCACTGACCCGCCTGGTTTCTGAGCCCAGCCTCCCCACACCCACGCTCACTTTTCGCTCCGCTGTAAAGGGCTGGAAGCGCCCACCGCGAGACATGGAGCCGAAACAGGCACGGCAAAGTGGAGGACTCGCTGCCCGCGAACAAAGTCACTGTTTGCACAAAAGACAGCGTTTGCTCTCTCCCATCCGTTAGTCCGTCAGGTAAATAATGCACGTGCCAAAACACACACTTAATGAGGTAAATAATATGCCTTGAATAACGGCTAAATCTGTATTTACCTGCGAGACCAGAGAAACTCGGAAGGACCAGATTAGGAGATAATTGCGGCTGAGCAGGTTGTGTGCTTCGAGTAAACATGCATTTGGTAACCTTCCCTTGCCAAGGTTTTGAGTGAAAGGCAAAAATCAAAGGCGCTGACATGTTTAAGACAGAGCCAGTGCCCACACTGCCAATTCCATGGCATAAATGCATCACTACCTTGTGGCTTTCACATTTTGGGGGACTGCTTGCTTTATGAAAGCAGTGTGCCAGGCAGCAGGTACCGAGAAAACTGAAAACTCAAGTTACAAAATCATAACAAAGAGACCAACATTGCATTTATCCTAAAGGGGGTCAGTTCTATCTATTGCTTTTCATCCACAGCTTTTACTGTCATTAATAAATGCATTACAGCCAAATAGAAGCTAGTTATATTCACTTCTAACCTGCCCCAGATAAGAGATATTTAAGGTATACGTGCTTTAAATCCTCAAGCTACTGGCTATGAATCTAAAGGCCCTTCACAGCAAATACAATATCTTAGAAAAAAGCAGACTGTAAGTTAGTTGTGGTAAACCCTGGTCTTTAGCCTACTGCATAAAGTAAAATACACAGTTGGAGTGGGGGAGGCACACAGGCTCCAACCCCTGTATCAAACACAGGCAATAAAACATACATTAACCACCCACACGCAGCAAGATCAGTACTTCTCTAATGCATCTTAACTGGTAAGACTAGGGCATCAGCCATGATCCCCATGAATTTTCAGGCTGGCCCTCACCACACACAGCG
Source organism: Phaethon lepturus (assembly GCF_000687285.1). Classification (NCBI taxonomy): domain Eukaryota; kingdom Metazoa; phylum Chordata; class Aves; order Phaethontiformes; family Phaethontidae; genus Phaethon; species Phaethon lepturus. The sequence goes on from NW_010548240.1 coordinate 87,485, forward strand.
GTGCAGAGGTCCCCGAGCCACTCAGTCCACACAGCAAAAGTAAACCAGCCATCTCGGCAGGAGTCAGGCACGTCACCACACGGACATTGCAGTGCCACTCCAGACCCCGGCAGGTCTGTGTCACGCAGGTACCGGGGGACACCAGCCCAATGAAATAACAGCCAACATCTAGTGCCTGTTTACACGAACAACTTCTGCAAGTGGCCCATGTCTAACAACAGGATCAGCGTGCCTCCCCGCTCTCCCGCGTAGCGGAGGGAAGCAATGCTCCGAACTAAGGTGTGCGAGCAGGGTATCGCATGCTGATTCCCCTACACAGGCGGCACATAAATAAGAGCAACCACACTGCAAACTCTGCACCTTCAGCCAAACGAAGTTTTAACTGCATGTTTACCCAGCCACTGCTCTAGGTGCCCTGGGAAGACCTCGCATCATCTTCTTTGGCAAGGTCAGAATGCCCCGGAGCACAAGATAGCTGGTGAGCAAACACACTTTATTAGAAGCCATGTACAGCATTTATAACAGCTATGACAATGCAAAGCACTAGTAATTATCCCATATTTTTTCCCAACAGACAACAATGCAAGCAACGCTGCTTCAAGAGTTAGAAACCCGACTCTATCCATATAAATCCACATGTCCCCTGGTTCCATTTCTAAGCCTCTGTAAAACACCACATACGTATTTCTTTTGCACACAGGGTCAGATTATAATCTCAGACAGTGCAAGCTGTCACATCTGGCATTCAACCCTACTAGGTTAATATTTCATATCACACAGCTCCAATTCCTTACACAGATACATATGAAGCGTAATGGGACCATGAACTGAGGCTGGACTTCAGGAATTATTTTGACAGATTGTACACAGACCTAGGAAAATGTGACAGCACTTTACATTTGCAACACCCAATAACACGCAAAGCGGCCACATCTGGTGGGTTTTGGTTGGAAGATAAAGTTCACGTTATGTGCAGCATGTGCCACATGTGACATCACCAGCTACAATCAGCAACTGTCTTTTAAAAATAATTAAAAAACACCTCTCTGGATATCAGTTGCAGGTAACAAGACAAGCTCAGGCTGTCTGCAACTCTTGCTTGTTAGTGGTCCAAGCACACGATACTAAAGCATGACAGTTTGATCACCAGCAAGTAAGGAAAGCCAAGAGAAAGGCAGGTGCCAGCCATAGGCTTTGTGCCCACCAAGCACAAAGCAGAGAATCTGCACCGGTGGCTGTCATCCTCCAGGCTTCCCACTGGGGAAGCCACTTAGGGGCAACCACAAGTGGCAAGGAACAAGATGGGCAACTCCTGCCACATGAAGGACACTGGTGACAAAAACCAGCAGGGCATTGCAAGTGCTCTCCCCCACCTGCAGGACAGCCCCAAAGCCACGTAGAGATGCGCATCATGCAAGCTGCAGAGGATTCAAATTCATCAATAGTGAGACAAACTAGCCTACAAAGTTGAGCTTACTGGGCTCTTTGTACATAACATTAATATTTACATTTTACAACCACATCTAATTAAAATCACCTGGCAGCAAGAGAAGACATAACTCTTAACAGCTTGCCTTTAACCCAAAAATATTCCCCTTCACTGTCCAGTTTGGTAAGTTGATGTAGGGAGGCAACAAGAAGACAAATACCCAAGTTCAGGTTGGAGAAGTGACCCAAAAAATTATGTGTTTTATGACAGCTTTCATTTACGAGTTAAATTACTTTGTTAGTGCAATACGGCCCTCCACTGTATTAAAAAATAAACAAATAAACCCCACACACACTATTCTAAAGGACAAACTAAAAATTAAAAAATAAAAGCAAGCTTTGGGAGTCATACGCTTCAGTTTATTCCCCATGCAAAGCCTGGGTAGGGGCAGCTGTGACTCCTGGCTTCCAACACACAACTGAACTCAAAGCTTGAGCAACCAAAACCAATCCAAAATGTAATTCGGGGTTGTCTTATTTTGTTATAGTGTCTTATTTTATTAAATCATAAATATAAAGAGTAAAAAGATAGGGTAGTAAAGATGCTTCTTGTAGAACAAAATTGCATACAGTTAGCAACACCTGGAACAGAGTGTAACAAAAAACGCAGGACTTCCATTTTGGTAGCTGTTCAAATGCATACTCAAGAGGCCAAATGTGAGCCCATATTTCAGTTGTGTGAAGATGTAACTGAAGAACAATAGAGATAACTCCACTTTTTAAAAAATCAACCTTAACCTAAACCCAAATATTTCATTAGATGAACTACAGTCCAAAAATGACAGCACCTGGCTAGCCTGCAAGGAAGGAAACAAGAGACTATGAAAAAACCAGCTTAGCCACTGTCACCACCCAAACTTGGGGGAAAAAAAAAAAAAAAAGTAAAACAAACAACAAAACACAAAGTTTTTAGAACCGTTTTAATAATGTAACATAATTTTAGACAGGTAAATTTACTTCTTTAATTTGTTAACCTCAAGTATCTTCCCTTGAACATGAATTGAGTACACTTCCTTGGCTGTATTCCCTTCACTTTTGGCTGGGTTTGTCTCCGGCACTGCTAGACAACCAAGCCTGCATTTTGGAAAATTCGTAACATAACTTTCCCAAAGCATTGCCACGGGATACCTATATGCTGTCCCATCATTAATCAGCTCAGATACAACTTGGCATCAATCATTTTGTTTTTACAGCACTCTGCAGTCATGCCCAGCCTCTTCCCACTACAGATGAAGAGGTCCCTGTTCTCAAGAACTTACAGTCTAGAGTTAGATGCAATACAACAAGTGAGGGTAACAGCAGAGAAGGATGAGGGTTACAGGAGCAAAGTCAGGCAACCACTAATCCAGGAGATAGTGCATCTCAGTAGTTAAATTTAAAAAAATCATTCACTCTATATTGGCACCAGCTTCCCTCTACACGAGCATTATGGAAGAGATAAGTGAGTATGGAAAGGGTTGGCTAAAGGATGGAGGGCACTCTCGTGTTAAGGAAGGTCTCACCCATTTCTTGAGCTCATTCTTCCCGCTGCGTTCCTTGGCTGATATGTCAAAGGCACCACCAGATAAGTCAGCTATGTCAGAGCATCAGAATCTCTTCCATTGTGACATCACAGACATGATGGCTTGTGAGATCACAATGAGCAAGGCCGAAGGCGCTGATTACTTAGGGAAGCACTTGCTGGGGCTATCACACCCTACGAGGCTGGGAAACAAACACATCTCAGTTCACTTGACAACACAGTGAAACCCACATGAGACTCCACATCGGCAAGACGCAAACTTGTCCGAACAGACCATCTAAAAGCTGTCCCAAAGATGCATAGTACAATTACACTCCAGTTTTATTAGGCCACCTCCGCTAGGCAACCCACTTTCGTCAGCTCCTTGACTGGTCTCCTAAGACAGACTTTGCTGTGTATTTTTAAACCTTCTCCGAAAGTAACTGCAGATAGGCAAGCAGGTCTAACCTGGAGTCTGAAGAAGTTCCACACAGTAAAGGACTGGTCACATAGAGAAAATGTAGAGGAAGGAAACAACAAAAATTAAAACAAAGAAGCAACAACAGAGATGCATACAGCAAAGACTGGAAAGCCACAGCAGAAGAGCGGATTTGGTATTAAGGAACAGAACAGTTGCAGCGAATTGGATCAAGAATCCTCTAGTCCAGTCTCCTGCCTCTGCGTGGGAGCCATAAGAAAATGCACCAGGGTGAAGCTACACAAAATGGTGTTAACCAAGCCAATAGTTCTGGGAGGCCAAAAAGAGGCAGGCCTGTCCTTCCCTCTCAGTATTACTCTCCTGCCGATTACCTAACACCAGTTCCCAAGCTTGTCTTGCCCCTCCGTGAGCCAATTCAACCACAGGAACCTATAAAAGGACTAATGTAGCCAGAATAAAACAAAATTAAAACAAAATAGTTTCCTGCTGGTTTACTGAGACAAATCAGCTCAGGGCCAGGCTGGATGAGTGCCAAAGATGAAAGGAGAGGATGGGCCCACACTGGCAGAAGCGAAAGCGAGAGGAGGCGCTGGCAGCTGTTGGTCAGCTCAGCCACTCACCAAACCAAATACCCAGACCAGGATACAGACACCCGGAATGGTGTGGCACTTTGCAGGAAATGGAGAAGGTATCTTGGCTCTAGCAGCATAAACACATAAAACTTGAAGTCAGAAAGCCCATCAGACCATCCTGTCTGAACCTCATGTAATGCTGGCCGTAAAGTTTCCACTTCCCAAAGGCTTGAACATCTTTCAAAAAAGTTTCTGGCCCTGAATTGCATCAAGTATGGAGGCTCCCCACTACCTTCAGACAGCTCATTCCACTGGTCAATCCATTCGCTGTCAAAAAATAATACATCTTCAGTTTTCATTCAAACTTTCCCAGCCCTGGTCTTTGGAGCAAGTTCTGAAATTTATGGCATTTCAGTGCTCTCAATCCACAGCAGAGCTCCCAGTGCCAGGAGTAAGAGATCTGTAGCTACTATGCTTCTAGTCAGTAAAAGCTACTATTGCATATTGGCCTAATTTAGTGGAAAGGAGACATAGCAGGCCATCCTTTGTTTAATGGAATCTAGCACGCATAATTACTTGATTTTCATACACATGAATGCCACAGTTGTTCAAACCACTTATACAGCCACACACCTTCATTATCTGAAAAATGAACTTGAAGGTTAACACCTGAGAGTGCCAAATAAATCTCAGTCAGGATTCAGGGAGACACCACTTGCATTGCTCAATTCACTGGCCACTTCTGATCTTCACAAATGAACTCCAGAAGTGTTAAAAGAAAACCTGTGCTCTGCCAAAGCTCTGTCCTGGTAGACTGGCAAATGCTTCAAGCAGGGTAGCTGCTACAATGGGCCATGGTTTCCACACAACCCAGTCTCAGTGAGCCCAGAAAACCAGTGAGGGAAGATGTTGACCCTAATACTGAACCACAGAAAAAATAACAACTAACAAACATAGCTGAAATAAAAAAACTTTTTTTTTTTTGTTGGAAGTGAAGCATCTTTACATGCACAATATATCTGGAGAGAATACAACTTCCCTTAGGGGAGAGAAAAGTTGCCAAATAGTATCTAGCAGCAACAGCCAGCACCTCTGCTCTAGGTTACACTTGAAGAGCCACAACTTGTCCTCTTCTCCCCTCATTCCCCTGCTTGCCACTGCACCATGTTGGTATATTAGCTCAGCACTACTACAGTAAAATACCAGTAGTCTCTGTGATGACTACTTCCAGCAGTAACACGTGCTTCAGATCCAAGGACAGACTTGTGACAAAAGCATAGTTCCTAACAGCCTTTAGTGCTCTCCTGTAAGTACAGCCACAGTGGCTTGTCCTACAGGAGATGGCTACTGGATCAACACAGGGGCAGAGTCAAGTGGAAACACTTCACACATTTAAGTCTCTTTCAGAATTCCATTTCCAAAATTTGGGGGCGGGGGGGGGGGAATAAATAATAAAATCAAGGCCTACCAAAGTTGACAGAGCCAAAACAAGATAAGCACCAAAACAGCTACAAGTCAGGCATCCTAAAAGAATCAAACTGAAGTTAAGTATCTCCCAACTGCAGAGCAGAAACCTTAGGCCGTATCAGTGTATACTCAATCCAAGGACTTCTTTATTTAGCATCAAGTACACAAGTATTTTCTTTTTAACACTTTAATGGGTTTCTTCTTTTGGATTTTGGCAACACTCAAATCTGCCTGGCTATACACACTAAAAAAAAAAAAAACACTAACCCCCAAACAAACCTCAACACACCATTCATGTAGAGCAACTCAAAGTTTGAGATGAACAAGAACCACAAAGGGGCCACTCTTTGAAACAAGACAAGCATTGAGTTCATGCTATAAATTAACACGAAAATTCAGTTGCAAAGGCCACAATTCAGTACTCAAAAAGGGCAACAAAAATATCCGAAATCAAGTTTCCCAAGCCCACACATTGAACAGTAACCAACTGGACTTCAAACATATTACTTATTTTAAGAGTAATTCATTCTTGGAAATAAAAGTTCAAACACCAACTTTAACATCAGTGATAGGTGATACTACAATGTTGCAAAGCTAACTAAAGGTAAAATAAATCCAAGGTACCATTAAAAAAAAATTTAAAAAATCCTCAAACAACTGTCTAACAGCATCTGATGCCTGATGCCTTCAAGATGTACCTGCCCAGAGCCCTGTGTACCTCATTGTTCCTGAAGCACAGGGCAAGCATTAACCTATTAGAAAACTTGCTGGTCCCTTGCAGCACAGATGAAAGAATATTAAGAGTTCAGACTAAGCAGCAGCTGTCAATCCACCCATCTCTGAAACCAAAAGTTCAATAAGGAGAAGAGATAAGTAAAGAAGTAGTAAAACAAATGTCAGGGTTATTAGCAAACTGGCCAGCAATGACCACGTAAATCCACCAGACACAGAACTTGTAAAAGGCAGAACATAAGGAGTAAATGACAACACCTTTTCATACATCTCAGTTTAGAAGAAACACCTGTAACAGTACAGCAGCAAGAAAAGAACAGAAGAAATTCCTACTGCCAGTCAGGAAGCTAGTAAACAGATCCTGCACTTCTAAGCCTTCTCAAGTTTACTTCAGTGTCAAGACCTGAGATAGGTGACCAGTTCAATCTCACAGGATTAAAAAAATAGGAGGGGAAAAAAAAAATCAAACCTCCTACTCCCCCATCACCTCCGTCTATGAACCTCCACATCCCAAAACGAACATGAGAAATCCTCGTTGCTGCTGCCCCCCGCTCCCTGGGCAGACAAGCTTTTCCCCTTCCTCAAGCCTTAAC
>NW_010548241.1:0-38968 GCF_000687285.1 Phaethon lepturus
CAGCGGTGGGGAGGGCTGCGATGCTGTGTAGGGTGTCGCCGCTTTTGTCTGCGGGGACACAGGAGGTGTGACAGACACGAAGGGCCGACCTGCAGGCTCCATTCGGGCCTATTGGGAAGGGATTTTTAGTGAAAGTGGAAAGGGAGAAAAAGAAAGATAGAGAGGGAGGGAGGAAGGGAGGGAGGGAAGGAGACAAAGATATTATAAAGTCAAGGTCTAAACGTGCCTGTCATTAAAATTAAGCAGCAGATTACAGCATGCAGGAAGTATTAGCAAAACAACACAGCAAGAGACAGCCCTGTATGCTGACAAGCCCGGACCGTGCAGTCTGACTGGGCAGGCAGGGAGGGGGGCTGGCAAGAATTGGTGGGGCCAGGTCTGCTCCAAGCTAAGTTGAATGTCATGGAGAAAATACACCAGCCTTGTCACTTTTGTGGGGCAGGACCCTGTACCCAGTGAGAATCACTGGTCCTCCTCTGGGCAAGTGTAACGACCCCAAACAGCACCCCCAAAGCACCACAGGCCATGACAGAGGGCATCAGGCAGAGCAAGAGACTCTGCCGACATCTCCTCAGCTCTTTACAACTAGAGTTAAAGCATACGTGGCGTCCCAGAGCATCTGTCAAGCCTTTACGTGGGTTAGCTCAGGCCTTACACTGTTCAGCGTTACAAAATGCAGAAATCCTGAACTGCTCTAAAACACATGAAGAGGAAGCTCTATGCAGGAATACCAAGATCCTTCCACTCCACATGCTCTGATGTCCAAGACTGGCAAGGAAAAAAAATGAGGAAAAAGATGGAGAATTGAGATTTCCTAGGAAAATTTCCCCACAAGGAAATGAGATCTTTTGATGAGAAGAGATCTACAAAAGAAAGTTAGCTTGGGAAAGGAAAGCTATACATGCAACTATTATATTAAACAGGAAAAAAAAGGAAAGACAGAGAAAAACTGACTAAGGGAAGGAGCAATGGGAAAGCAGCAGGCAATGTTTTAGTCTGCTTGTCGGCTTTTGCTCAAGTTAAATTGCTTCTCTAAAATTGTAAGCCTATGTTCCTGTTAAAAATTAAAAAGATAATTGCATTACTCAAGTTTACAAACATCCTCCTAATACAAAGTTGTTTTGCTACAAGCCAAGTTGTGAATTTCACAGTCCACAGCATAGAAACATGCATTAGAAATGCAATGCCAACATGGCAACTCACCACCCTGGGTACCTATACTTCATTATTACTTTGCCACAAGTTAGCCCAATTATGCTCATTTGCACTGCATGAGCAGGCTTGCATATTGCTTTGTTCTAAATACAGGTGCACAGAGCTTCTATATGTGCAGAACACCACCAAAAGGATTAGAGTCAGAAACAAACAGCGATTTATAACACACGGGGTGTGCCTCTACCGGTTACACTAAGTTTAGAAGGCAAAAGTTCTGGAGCTAAATCAAAGCGTTCACATAACAAAACAGGAGAGAAATCTTGATCTCTTGCAAGTGTTAGTCTATAAATTACCACTCTCCCAATCACCCAGGTTAATGAATTTTCAAGTAGCACCACCTGACCTTAATTGTGCCCTGTATAAGGCACCACGGGTGTGCTGACCTTCACTTTTGACACCTGAGACAGCAGAAGGCAACAGGAAAAATAAAAGCGGCATAAAACAGACAGAGAGGGAGACCAAGGCATAACAGAACAGCTGTCCCTGAATGGCAAGACCTTGGAGCATCTTGAATTTGTCACTTAAAGCACACACAGCGAGCACACATTTTGATGCCTGTTGTAGCATCCCATTCGAAATAGCGTGTTCAAAATCTAACAAGCAAAATGAGACATAATGAGATCTGCACTGGCAACTGTGAAGAACGTGAACAGATGAATAAGGTATTCTTTGGGCAAACAGCAATCTTTCAAAATATGGACAGATCACCTGCATTTTGGGAAAGGTGGGGTTTTTAATCTTAGATATATTTGAAACAGAGAGGATTTTTCCTCATATCCACTGAAGACACTAATTTTCACAGTGATCTAATTAAATACTCAGCACAAGGAAAAGACTATTGTGCATCTGAGGAGGGGGAGCCCCTCCAATCTCCACAGAAGCAAATTAAATGTCCACAACCAGAAACACATTCAGTGATACTTTGTTTATAGAAGAACCTTGAACCACATCATTGTCCTTTTTCGTCCTTATAACTATGTGATGTCCTTCTGTGTATCTTGAAAAATTACTTATTGCATACTATCAATTCATGTTTGTAACATGCATCTTCATGACTATCTGGAACTCTCAGGAATACTACAAAGAGAACAGTAGCTATTTTTTAAAATAACTGTGCTTTTTTTGTTGTTTTTTAGCTTTTTTTACTAAGAAAACAAGCTTTTGCAATTGAACTGTTTGCCATCCTTTTTCCTATACCAGTTGCTTTTGGATTGGTTAGCAAATATAACAGACTGCTAGAAACCTCAATATATTTTCAACTTTAGGTAACTGTTGTGAAGTTACTGGCACCTGGTAAATGAGGGAAAAGCAGGCAGAACTCACCCATTTTTAACTCATTGAGCAGTCAGCCACTGGCCAACCAGTGCAACATTCTGAGGCTGGCCAGCCTCAATGTCATCTCCCTGCCGAGCCAAAGCATGCTCTGTTCCGCCCTGCTTGCTGAGGGGGATGAGACAAGGGTGACAAGGAGTGACCAAAGCACTGTGAAAGTAACTGTTTGGAGACTAATCTGCCTAAACCAGCACGTCCCAGTATCACTGCAACGGCAACTACTTTTCATGTAAGTTACAATTTTTTTTCAACACTGTTATTTCCTTTCATGCCACACAGCTTAACATCTTCCACTGTCAGTTTGATTTATTAGTTATTTAAGTTCCTTGGGCCAGACCTGTACAGGACAAAAAAGCATGTACTGTAGTTTAACTGAAGGTAATTTTTTCACCAATTTACTCAGAACTTTGTAGCATGGCTTCAAATTATAATTTTACACTGTTCATTTAATTTGGATTCACTGGAAATTTTAAGGCAATCCATTCACCTGTGTTACTCACAAGGAAGAGAAACATACTTTTTCTTGGATTTGTGCATAGAAAGGAATTCAAATTGATGAAATCTTGAAACATGGATGGCCCTCAACAGGGAGCAGTCTGAATATTTAATTTTAAAATGGCTTTAGTCAGGTAACACAAACATTCTTGGGGTTTATTTAAACAAGCAATTGCCAGCAGCAGTATGGACTTGATAAGAACAACTGTGACCCCGTTGTGGTAAACTTCAAACCTTTCTCTAAAAGCTTACAGAAAGTGTAGCAGCAAGATTTTTCACATTAAAATCAAAACTTTAGGAAACAATAACATTACAGTTCTCATAGCAGTACTCTCTCACCTCCGTCAGATACATGCTAGACAGACTCAAGTGCCCTATCTTTTGCATCCACCCCACTCCTGCAGAAATGATGCACCCTGCACACATACACAAGCCATCTGCTGATGAACATGCACCAGGTGTTGCACTCATGCAGTAGAAAAATTGGATCACAATTTAGCAGGCTACATTTCTGGGCTGAGTACTACATTACTATTAGAATCAGACAATTTCCAAGCCAGCAGGCACTGCAAAAAAGTTACGAATCCCAAAGAATGCAGCCATGTCAGTTTTCACATTGTGCCACATGTGCTTTCTTATTTGAAAATGTGATGTTGTGTATCTTTTTAGTTATTTATTTGATACACCAATGTCAGGTGTAGTGACCCGTGGTTTTACTTTCAAGAAGCTTGCTTCTCTAGCTTGAACCTGGGGTCTGGGAAAGATTCAAAATTGACAGGAGTGAAGACAGCTTCTCATAGCATCCTGCTAATGTACTTCCACATGTAGCTGCTGCAGTTAATACTGATGTGATGGCTGTTCAGGAACCTGGAAGTTCTGAGCCTGACAACAAACCGGCTTAAGTGGTAATCCTGCTGTGTTTGGAAGTATCGCCCAGGAACTACACCAGGCAACTACAACAGAAAGGACAGAAAACTAACCAAACCACAACAGACCTGAGCCCCAGGCTTCAATGGGCTAAAATCTTTTGTAACCCTTGACCAGCAACAGGAGATACCAAACCTGCCTCAATCCACAGTTGCTGTCAATTTTAGTACTTTTGCTTTAACCATACCTATGGTTACTGTTTCCATTTCCACCGAATGTAATAGAAAACATTTGAGTAATAACTACTGGAGTACTTCTTAGATAGATACACCTGCCTTCAGGTCTCAGTTATTCACATCTTTACAATGGAAACATGTGGCTAGTTATCTGGTGAAATAAGATCTTAGTGAAAGAATTTCATTCAACTTGTTAACAGCCGATCTTTTTATTTTGTCTTTATTCAACATTAGTTACTAGGACTCTATGGCAAGGGCTGTATCATGCCTTCAAAGAACAGAGGGCTTCTGTGCACAAAAATAAAAGCAAGAACAGAAAGTTTCAGAATTCCCTGAAAAAGTGATTCCTGCAAAAACAATTATATGGCAGTGCACATCAATAGCATAGTGTAAAAAAGAGAAGAAAACCCGCTCAAGACAGAGGTGGAAGAGGTATCACTGTCTCATATGTTTTGTTGGCCATTGGTTCTCAAGCTAAAGTCTTCTTGTTACCTTGCTGGACTCCTCCAGTTGAGTGCCTCGTTTCCAGGCCTCGGAGAACATGGAGGTGACAATACTTTGGGAACGGACATGACCAGCTGGCTGGGTGTCAGAAACTCCACTGTCAGACTGATTAGAATGATTTGATTGAGATTCTGTTTAGAAGAAAGTTAAAAAACAGTTAGCATATGTTTCTGAATGCAAAAGTAAAGCTGGCGTGCTTATAATGCAACTGCGTGACATTTATTGGTGACACTTGTTAAACATGTTGTGCCACCGACATTGTTCCCACTAACTATTGCGTAAGCTCTAGCTCACATCCAGGCCGTTGCTGTTTGGAAAACAAAACAGTGAAACAGATCCCTGGTATTAATCAAATCTGAAACTCCACAAAGATGACAGCGTGTCAGATAGGCTGCAAAGTAAAAACTTCCCCACACTTTGGGAAAAGCCCCATTTCATGCAATGCATGCAGCCTGCTCTCTCCAGCACTCCTTCCCAGCACAACTGGACAAAACACTTTCACACAATAGCCTGTTTTCAATAATGAAACTTGCCCCTGAGGGTTCAGAGTAACTTGGCAAAGTGTCAGTCAGCTCTGAACAGTGAAATGAGACTATATAAACCATTCATCCATTTTTAAACTGTTATGTGCTACAAAAAAACAGTCTCAGTCCTGCTGAGAGGTAAACAGGAGCATATTACTGCGGGCACAGTTTGACACAGGAACAGAAACAGTATTTTAAAAATTTGACTCTAAAGACATTGGATCTTCGCCTTTGGGCAGAGAATGACTATTTCTCATTTTCCAATTTCAAATATTTCAGTCAACAAAAACAGTTTAAGAGCTACACACACAAGTCTCTATGCATCATTAAAACATCTATTTGATTTCTTTTTTCAAATAGGTGAAGATAGAGGCATCAGGAATTTGAAAGGAAGTTTCCTCTTCTCAGTATCAGAAAAACATTCATTTTTGGAGGTGAACAAGAAAGTACTATATGTTCCAAATACCTACACCACTGCAAGTAATATAGTAATTTTTATATATATAGATATATATGTATGTATGTATGTGTGTTAAACATAAAGTCTATGTTTCAGACTTAAACATAAGATAAAAGACTTCGGAGAAACAGTCCATTTCCTGCAATAGTCTCTCCTGAGGTCTCCAGATAGCAGAGGTAATTAAATCTTAATTAAGGTAATTAAATCTTTCTATTATGAGACAGATCACATATTACCTGGCAAACTAGATGAGCTGGAGCCTGACTTCATACTGGAGCTAGACAAAGAAGTCCAGTCATATGCCGATTCCGTTCTCTTCAATGCTTCCTGATAGTTCACGTATAGTTGCTTCCCATACTAAGCAAAATGACAAATTTAACAACTGTATAGGTTGTGTACCCTTTTCAGACTGTTGAGCTCCACCTTGGGCTTATCTATGCCACCTTTCCCCACTCCCTGAGAGAAACAACGGGCTCTTTGTTAAGAACCTCAGGCAACATTGATTTTTTTATTAGTCAATTGCTGAAAGAAAGAAGAAGAGTTTACTTATGCTAGAAGAGATAGCATCAAGCCAGAAATGGGCCAATGTATAAACTAAGCCAACCTGGGGATCTTGGAACACAATTCTGTGTTCTCAATTCTTTTTTCCCATAAGACTTCTTTTTAAAATCTGTATGGGAGCTGGCTAAAATCTAGCCATAATGTCAGTTAGAAATTCATCATCTGACAGAGGTGCAGCAGAAACAAGAAGAAAGGGACCAATTACTGAATTATCATAACAACAAAACCTAACAATTTTGCTAGGGAATGAAATATATAAGAAGATTGTACAGTTCATGTTCAGAATAAAACAGAGGGAAGTTATATTTAGCATGTATTTTGCTAAGTAACTGTAAATGGTTTCAAACACTTAATGACAACAACTAATGACAACAGTACAAGACTGCCCAGAGGAGGTTACCTTAGCAATGCGGATGCCATTGATCCATTGGTGTAGTGTTCTTACATCATCACAGCAAAGATACTTGATATACTGGGATTTCTTCTGGATCTGAGGATGCTGCAGAAAAATTTTTAATCCTCATCAATATTTTAATAGCTAGGAATGCAAGGAAAGCCATTTATCTGTTGAGGTCTATACAGAGAAACTTAATGCTGGAAGCTCTTCAACAGTAGTCTGTATCTGAGCCCACTTAAAAATGTTTGAGAGTATTTCAGGAGGTGGCAGTGGGGATTGCTTCACACACAGATTGGCAGTATGTCCAGTGTGCACTGGTTTCAGGTTTAAAACACTAAGAAAGGGTGACTTGGTATTTTAGTGCTGCACCTTCTACCTACCAACAGTCTTCTGTATCTGTAAGGCTCTTAGGAAGAAATCTTTATACTCTCAAACCAAGTGATAAGAACAGTGTCAGCTTGCAAACACCTTTTCTAAACACAAGCAAGAGGCTGCAAAAGTGTAGAGAGTTGTCTCCTTTCACTGGTCTCTGAACTAACTCACCACCTGAGGGAGACAACTGATATTTCACCTTCTTCTCACACCAAAACAAACTGGAGGAACACAGAGACACGCTGGTCTTCCCTGCTTTTGCATGGCTTGAGTGAGACACTCCTCAAATGACATGCTGTTAAGCACGATTCCATTTTCAGCTTGTAAAGCCTTCAAGGTCCCCCCACCCTACTGATGCAGGGCTATCATCCAAAATACCTGCTGCTCCCACATGCATGTATAAAAAAGAAAAGGTGCTACATTTATCAATTCAGCAGTCAAGAAATGTATATTTTTAAAAAATTAGACACTGGAAATCATTCTGGATGGATTATTCCGTTGTTTCCTGTCCATGCTGTAGAAGTTACATGTGTCATAGCTGCTGGGGCAACCCTACTCAATTTCTTATAATTTCCTCTGTTATCTTACAGTTCAGTGACACAGTTTTGCTTGATGATTGTATTTAAGTTTTATGGAAGACCATCTGAAACATGTATCAAAAAACTTTTGATCTCTTTCAGAATATTTTCTGCTGTGGTCTTCCAAACATAATTATTTCAAAATGAACATGAACATGTTTATCTCCACCAACACAATATAAATAACTGAATTATGACATTAGATAACTTTTCATTTTTCACTGCCAGCCTCTTTCACATACATGTTGTATAACAAAGAAGAGTCTACAGAAGCGCGAACAATTACTTTATTAACAAGCCATCTTTTTCCTGGACTTGTTCAAAAACGTGGCTATATAGAAACAAAAGAACCTCTCAGAAATCTAACGTTTAGGACCAAGGAGCTAATATTATATACAAGCATACAAATGTTATGTTTAACAATTTAACACAGCACCTGTCTTGCACAATAAGGTTCAAGATAAACAAAGGAAGCAAACACATAAAGACATATCCATTCTGGACTTCAGTGAGAATCGGCCTTTGTTTGTATTTGCCATTCACCTCTCCAAAAACATGTTCATGTTGTGGAGGTATTTCCCAGCTTAGTGAATCTTTGTGGCACAAAACGGAGTTTCTATTAAAAAAACCTCTATGGCTTCTATACGTTGGTACTAATATAAAACATCATTTATAACATTTTAAGAATTGACGAAGGCAGGACTCAATCCTGCTTATACAGTAATTTGGCGATTCATCAGTTTCACACTGAAAATATAGTTTCACTTTGTCTAAGTTACCTGATTAACTCTACTCCATTAATTTACTTAAATAAAGGGAAAATTTAGACACATTAAAATTTGACTTTAACATTTTCACGTCTTCATTTATGCTTGGAATGGCAATACTTAGATAAGACTTAGTCTGATTTACTCTGTGTGGTCAACAAGTCTGAAAAAATAATTCACTATTTAACTGATCTAGTGAAATATATTCACTATTATAACCTGTCCAAATGATGTGGAAAGTGACACGTGTAAACAGAAAAAATCAATTTATTTCAAGGAATTTATAAATACTTACAAACACTAACTTTTTTGTTTTAATTGCATTCAACTGACTGTGCCAATGACCTATAAGAATGTGGAAAATAGTTCCAGTTTCAGCTGTATGCCTTCTCCCTTAATATCATGTCCCATATTTGATATTCAGTGGCTACCTCTCAGTGGGCCCAAATGCATGTTGCCCTGTCTATTGGAAGATGAAATCCTTTTTTCATACAGTGGACAGGCAGCCACACACTCCAAGTACATAAAACATTCTAATGTACTGACATATGCAACACCACATGAGCTACAAAGAGGTCAAAGGAAAACTGTAAGTGCAACTATAACTAAATCTTGTTACTTGCACCATTTTCACATCCATGAAGGCACTTAACTTCTTGTGAACATACTGTGAAAACCTGTTTTAAAATAGCACTGTAGCTAGCTATCTTGCAGGAACTGACATAATTTTGAACACTGCAGGAGTCAAGAGAGACTGGGAGATGAGTTGATGCAATTTAAAATAACTTCAAGTACTCAAGGTATTAAATATCAGTTTAAGACCAGGTCACTGCTTTTGTAACATTTGTTTTCTACCTGTCCTTTATACTCAGAAGTTTCTTCCTTTACAGCACTCCCTTTCCCTCAGGTTGGGCAACATGGATAGACTTGACTCTCTAATATCAATTTCTGCACAATTATTGACCTACATTTTGAGAAGATGGCAAGTCCCTGAAGTTAGTGTTTCAAGGGGTATTATCTCACTGAACTTGAACTGCTGTAAGGTATAGAGTTGCCAAAAGGAAAAAAAAAAAAAAAAAAGAGTTTAGTGTTATGTTTGAGAGCATGATGAACAATTAAATAGACTGAGACTCATCAGTCTGGAAGTAAGACAATTCAGGGCAATATGAAAACGGTTACAAAGCCATGAGGAGCATGGAGAACAGGCAACAATTGTGCACTAACTGTTCACTTCCTATAAAAGAACTAGAGGAAAATGAAATGGAAAGCAACTGATGGTTCAGAACAAGTAAAAGAACATAAAGTAAAAAGTAAAGAGCAAGTAAAAAAACCAACTGCTGCAGCATTCTCAAAGTTTCTTGTAATCCCAAGAGACATCATACTCAAAGAGTAAGACTGCACCTAGGGCTATTAAACAACCAAGATCCACTGCCTGGCTCCCTAAATTTCTAAAGGCTGAAAAAGTATTCTGTGGAAGTATCTCTGCAAGACCATCCTGTACGTCTAATTTTTCCCTAAGAAGCTTATAAAGGCAGGCCACTGTCAGAGAAGCCTAGGGTGCTACATGAATCCAGTAAAGTCATTCTTCCTCTGCTCTCTCTGATCTCCACCCCACCTTGCAATCCACATGGATCTTCTGGCAGGTAGAGAAAATCTGTCATCTTAATGGGGAAGAAAGTGATTCATAGTAATTTCTTCCGTCTGCTCTACTCCCCACATGGCATTTTCTCTCTCTCTCTCTTTTTTTTTTTTTTTTTTAAACTGTATTTCTGTCAAGGAGGCTCATTACAACTCCACAGAAAATGTAGATAAACATAGCTTTCTCATTGTCATTGTAACTTACGTCAATTTAGATTCCTCATGTGCGGAATGAAGATAATTTAGAGATTCACACTGAAAACTGACAGGCATAGTTTTCCAATTGTTATACTAGTATAGGAAGTGTATTCTAAATTATAATCTTTTCCAAGATTAATGCTGTCTTAATCAGCTGTTGCTCACAATTAAGAAGTGTAGTTAAGAGGGACTAAGATTAGTGTGGAAATGTTTCAAGCTCTTTAATTGGTCTTTTCAGTAGGAGAATTTTCAAAGTAATTGACAAGTTACCTTTAGCACTAAACAATAGTCTGTGGGTGCTTTATATTTGTTCCGATAGTCCTGTCCGTAGTAAACATTGACATGATCTAGCTGTAGAAAGCACACGAGATCCCGTGAGACCTATTAAATACAAAAATAATAATTTAATCATTTACAAAACATCTTTATAAGAAAACCACACACACTGACAAAATCACCTTAGTGTTAAGATCCGATACCAATATAAGGTCTAGTTAAGGTCAAATATTAGTTTCGATTTGATTCGAAAACTACCAATACAAGAAGGAGATACAGCCATGCAAAGTCTTGCTTCAGACATTCATTTTTAACCAGGATGCCCTTTTCCAAATTCAGTCTGGTTTTTTGTGTTTTGTCTGCATCTTGCCTTTTGACAACATTTTACATCAAACTACTTCTGTTTATTCAGAGATGGTATCAGGAGAAAGTAAATAGGATTCGTTGACCAGGAACTTTTTAACAGCTGTTGGTTACATTTCATCTTGGTAATAATGAAGGCATCCAAATTCCAGTGTGACCATGAGTAAAATTCTAATGATGTTTGGCAGTGACTGCAGGGCACAGAATTTCAACAGGCTATCTTGCATACAGATTGTTTTAATGAAGCCAAAGGCTGTGGAAAGAACATCCAAGATAGATTCAGCTCTAAAGGGAGCTGATGCGTTGACAGAGATTTCCTGTTCATTGCCATTTGTGTGGAAAGTGGACTTCCTGCACTGGGGATCAGTTGCTGCTATCAAGACTGACAGATTCATGGACAACTTGAACTCACAGTAGTTCAGCCTTGAAGCTATAATGCATTTGTAGCAGCTTTCTATTTATTTTTCATTATTGATACAATTTCTTCAGTGTCACTTACTGCTGTGTATTATATTTACCAGTTTCAAAAAAACAGCACAAACTGGTCTGAAAAGAATCCCATTTATATCAACTAAAACCAATGAAATTATGCAGACTCATTGCGGAGTTGGTCTGATATTTTATGATTGGCATTTGCAGTGCAATTTGGTCCTTCATCTGAATTCTGCTTGAAAAAAACAGCCTCTTAACTCCACCAGTCATTTTTACTCAAGTGTTTCTGAACACCTAACCCCAAGCTCACTCAAAGCACAGACCCTTGTCCTCTTGTATTTTTAAATTTGGGAGTACACTCTTCACATCAAGTGCCACCATGGTAATTTACATAGTACTTCCATGTAAAGTTGCACTTTTAATTAAGGGATGTGGCACTAAGCAAGGCACAGCTAAGTCAAAATTTAAGGCTGACCCGTGTGCACGATTTACCAGCGATAAACAATTCAGGGAAATTGCTTTGAAGTAGCATACCTTTGCCTTCCCTTTAGGGACATAGTAGATTCCAGAAGCTCGAAGAAGAAAGTAACGTTTCTTCCAAGACTTCTTACCATCCTCTTTCAGCCACAAAACTCCCTCAATCTCTGGCACGGTTACAGAACTTCCACAGAAACATTCCTGATGATAAACACAGTGGATTGGGAAGAACATACAGCATGCAGTGGTTTGATTTTCATTACTGAAATTCTGAAATTCTTTATCTAAGGAATGCATATGTAACAGGGACAGCTCTTTTTTCCATGCAGTGATACAAATTACAGATTAATTGTAGAAGCTATAAGGTAATTCAGACAAACACAATAGGGGATCTTAGCATTTTCTCAGTGCAAGAACAACAAAGAAAATATTAGCAGCCACTGTAAAGATTTTCTAACAATTGCTTATCAGTAATAGATGCACCAGTGGCCTTACTAAAGTCATGAAGTCACCTTATAGATCTAGCCCCATAAGTATACACAAAACCTAATTATATATCCATCAGATACAGCTATAATTAATTCCATGAGTACTTTGTTGCTACTAACTGCCAACACTACAAGTTCTGTTAAGGTTCTATTTATAAAGAGATAACAGAGGGAAACAAACACTTTAAATACACTCCAGATTATATGGCGCACAGAGATTTACGATTAATCCTAGAAGACTGAAAGAATTTGATAGAATTACAACCTTCAGCATGTCATGGCTTCAAGCATCTTTTTGATCCACAGCATTCACATGACCACTTATTAAAATCCGTATTAACAATATACTAAGAGCATGTATATGCTACTCATAAGTTAAATTGTATTAAGTATAATCCAAAATTAAATACCCAAAATATTTACTTTTGTGTAACTACTGAAATCATAATCATTATTCTGGACATCAAGTGGAAGCTATGACACTTCAAGCATGTGTATGTCTCTACAAAAATGCCACAAAACCATTCAGTTTTCAGTTTATGGAGGCTATGTTTACTCTTTGCTTTATTTGCTCCACACATTTTTTTTTTGTCCTTAGTCCTGTAAACTATTTAATGTGTTCATTAATAATTGACTTCCTTTTCTGTCACTTATTTTTTAATTTAATATTTGGTTATTTTAAAATGTAATTGAAACAATTTTTAACTACTTTGCTTAGTAACAAAATTTAAAATATTAATATAAAGCAGTCACTGAACCAATGCTACAGAATTTTGTAGAGAGTAACAATTTGGAGAGTACTAGTAAAAAAAAATCACTACCACCACAGGTCAAAAAAAAAAAGGTGACAGTTCTGTAAATTTCAAGTATTTTTAGCCATAGTTACAGGTAACTTCATTTCAATTATCACTGTGTATTGTATTTCAGTTATTAAATAAAATTAAGACACATTTTTATTAACTGATCACATCTGAGACAGGGTAACATTAAAATAGACATTTATTTCAAATGTAGCACATTCCATTCACAGTTGTTCCAGAATTACATACAGGTCCATCCATCAACTTCAATCACCACAACCTTTTAGAGTTTAGCTTCAAGCTCTGAAATGACCGCTCTGCCCTTTTTGTTTTCGCAGTCTTACCTCTAGCAGCACCTCTTTATTTCTGTCTGCCATCTCAGAGGTTTCTTTCTTCCCCAGAAGATAGTTCTGTAACAAGAGAAAGCTTAATATTTCTACAGGCATTCTGAAATCAAGGCCCATAACATTTCTCGTTTACCTTTCTGACACAGTAAGAAAAAAACCCATCTATTATGTAAGAACAATACATTAACTGAACAAAACTGTGGATGAGGGAAAGGCTGTGGATGTTGTCTACCTAGGCTTTAGTAAAGCCTTTGACACTATCTCCCACAGCACTCTCCTGGAGAAACTGGCTGCTCATGGCTTGGACAGGCATACCCTTCACTGGGTAAAAAAACCTGACAGAATGGCTGGGCCTAAAGAGTTGTGGTGAATGGAGTTAAATCCAGTTGGCAGCCAGTCACAAGTGGTGTTCCCCAGTGCTCAGTACTGGGGCTAGTTCTGTTTAATATCTACCAGTGATCTGGATGAGAGAATTGAGTGCACCCTCAGTAAGTTTGCAGACAACACCAAATTGGGCAGGAGTGTTGATCTGCTTGAGCGTAGGAAGGCTCTACAGAGGGATCTGGACAGGCTGGATCGATGGGCCGAGGCCAACTGTATGAGATTCTACAAGGCTAAGTGCCAGGTCCTGGCCTTGGGTCAAAATGGCCCCATGCAACACTACAGGCTTGGAGAACAGTGGCTGGAAAGCTGCCTGGTGGAAAAGGACCTGGGGGTGTTGGTCGACAGCTGGCAATGTACTTCTTTCCACCTTGCCCTGATAGTTTTGCTGAATAAAAATATTTGTTTTTCATGAAGAATTACTAAATACTCCTTGTCTTCTTAAGAGGAACCTAACTATGCATATGTACTGTGAAGTTTTGTACTCTTCTTCAGCTTGGAAAGGACTAGCACAATGAAGATCTTTCTCTTCCTAACCCCTAGCTCTTATAGTGGAAAAAAACAATATTCACAAACTTTAGCCAGTTCAGTATTTTAAACCATGGAGAAATATTGGGTTTATGCTGGTACCTCATTCTTGTTGACAGTGCCTACTGTACGTATTGATAGTAAATGTATCAACTACATGCTTTTAAAAAGAATTTAGAGTTTTGCTGCTTCATCAAAAAGCACTTGAGTAAGACCTGGTTTTCAATTCTTGCTTTAAAAAAAAAAAATTTTAAAATCCAGTACACTGATGATGTCCCAAAGGATGAGCATGCAAAACTGATACTCAGATTAAATACAAGAAATTACCACATAGGTACCATACAAATACAAAAATAATCTATGACTGCAAAAGGGAATACATTAGGTAAGAGTTAAGAGAGAGATCAAGTGGTATTATATCCAGTTCTTTTCAATTCAAATTCTTCAAAGAGCTATCTTCTGCTTTTCTGTTTCTTTTCCTCCACTCCCTTATGATACTGAACTGCTGCTGTAGATAGAACTGGGTATCAAATCTGTAGCTACCATTTGATAGAAGAGAGCCCTTTGAGGCCATTTGAGAGAGAAGAGGGGCCTTTGGTTTCCTAGCCAGGGAACATGAAAAACAGGTGAACAGAGGCAGGTCCCAGCTTCCACAGCGAGGGACCCATACTCTCTTCTCTTCAATTGCCATTTGACTACTGAGTAGCTGTTCTCTTTGATTTTCTCTTCCCCTTCCTGCCAGCAACGTAAGAATGCACAGTGGAGAGGCATTTCTATTAGCAGTATCTGTCAACACCTTTCTTGCATATTTACACATTTGAACAGCACCAAGTATTGGTGTAAATGCCATGAAACTGCTTGCCTTCATCTCCATTAAAATTACCCACGAACACCTTAGCAAAGAGATTGCTTCAGCTCATGGTTTTCTGCTAGGGACTTTTGTGCCAACCACAATGTGGATGGGTACATGGTGCCAAAATGTAAAGTTGCCTGGCATTTTAATACATACACAAGTATCAAAACAAAAGTATGGAAATGAATGCTACCAAAAAAAGCAGAGAAACTGCAATGAGGCATGCATGTGTGCACACAAACACGCATTTAACATGAATCTTACCTGGGGATTCTTGAAAAGTGCGTATTTCTCTATACGTTCCACAAACATTAGTTTGTTTTGACTATCTCTTGTCCAGTTCAGAAGATTTTCAACTAAATTTTCATGATCTTCAAAGATCCTTTCTGCAGCAATAACAAGATAGCAAATACATTTGAATCTGTCACATTTTGTGATAGAAACTAGTCTGTAGTCCTATCCGGGAGACAGGGTATATATGTAGAGAAAATAGAGTTCAAGGTCTACTAAAATGAGGAATAAGTTTACACTAAGAAACTAAAAGAATTTAGTCAAATTTCAGATGTACCTGGTTCAATTTCACACATACACTCACTCAACACCCTCACTTCTGTCTCTTCAAGCTTATAGTTCCATCAATATATGAAGTGTTTTCCTTTTTTTCACCTGACAAAGCCTACCATCCCACATTAACACAGCAGACTCAAATGACGACATTTCACATGTCATGAGTACAAATAAGAAGGTTATCACATTTATATATACTCTAATCCACACAATCCCTGGAGGAATTTATTATTAGGCAGCTTTTTCAGCACAAAATTTGTTTCTACATGCCCAATCACTACCTCACTTGTAAAGTATCAAAAAAGGTAACAGACAATGATAAGAGGGAAAACAAAATGCTCCTGAAATGCAGAATATTTATAGTTAGTGGGCATATGGTAGAAATAGTCTGAAAACTGACACTGTCTGTTTCTTATAATTTATCTTGCTGAATAAATTATGTACCAGCAATGGCTTCCGAGAACTCTGAGCTTTGACTCTTTGTTGAGATAGTTATCACTAGGTACATGATGCTGAAAATAGGCAAAAGAGAAGAAAGGTAGAAAAAAAGAGAAAAATTTACTGAAATGGCAGAGGAGTATCTGAAAACCCCTATTCTAAAATAAATAAGGAAGAATACATCTTTGGGAAACCACTAGACCACCTTTCTCCTCCTTTCAAAGACAGTTAAGTAGAATCTTGCTTTCTGTAATTTGTTCCCTCTTTGCATAGGCCACACAGTTTTTCATTCAATAATTTCAGCAAATTATTTCTTTCAGAATTCTTTGGGACTTTCTTGGCAGTAACTGCATCTGAAAGCAGAACATGTTTTTTTTTTTCCCCACAAAATCAATTATACCACATTTTTACAGAGGGTATATGGCACTGATCACATCCAGACCTAGGAGTTATTACTAATGAAGACTGAGATGACAGATGACATCTCAACATCTTTGGTAATTAAGAATACTAAGCAGAGTGAATGCAACAAAATGTCATCTGTAGGAAAGTGATCAAGGTTTGAGATGACAACACAACATTACTGAAGTCTCAGTGAGATCTTTCTAAGAAGCTTTCAAGTTTCAACTCTTAAATTCCATCAAGTTCTATCAGTAACACAGCAATATTGTCTTCCAAGAAAGTAAAAAAAGAGTTACCTAAGAGAAGAACAAAACAAAGAAACTTCTGAGGACTGTGAAAGCTTAAATCACACTGCAGCCTCATTACTGAAACTGGATAGCTTCCAAAATGTATCAACTGTTATTATAAGAACATTGAGTATATATGTACCTATAGTATATAAAGCTGCATATAATACAATGTTGCTATTATTAAACATACTCTAAAATTAAAACATTGTAACTCACAGATATTTCATAGATGTAGTCTGCACTAACTAAAAAATTAATACAACCCTTGTCCCAACCAAAAGAAACCTTCCAGAGTTGTTTCTGTCACAAACTTGCAGGGTAAAACTGGGAAAAACATTTCATTCTGCATTCTGGAAATAATATCACTGAGCTCTTCTGAAAGTACATAAAGCTAAAGTTAAACCATCAGATAGTAACAGGTGGCCTTCTACTTGAAGTACGTGTACCTAAAATCAAAGACTCCTCAAAAACCAGTTAAGCACATGCATTTGAAGCAGACCACATAAAATGCAAAGATAATCAGAACTCCACAGGCCTCATGTCTTTCTCCACAGTTAGCTTAAAGCTTTCACTGCATTTTATTGAACTGTGCAATCAATGAGCAATCAACTGACAAGACACCACAGTAAAACACATTGTGAAGTTACGTAGGTCTTCTCTGTCTTGCTAAAGGATAACAAAGGAGTGAGTTCCTCTCACACAGGCATTGCCAGAAAAAGAGGTTTCAAAAGACGAACCACTGGCAAATTTGCACAACACAATACAATATACAATAGTACATAGGCTGAGAGCTTTGTTGTAATAATGTTTCCAACTGCTTTTCAAGTTCCAATATAAAATATAGGAATCAGGCTGCAGTTTGGATTTCTTAAAAAAAAAAAAAATAAATTGAAATTTATGAAAAACTACCTAACAGTTGCCTTACCACAGATCAAGAAAAGCCAAACTGAAAAATGAAAGAGGAAACTGAATTCTATCCTCTTGCATCATTCTTAGGTTTATCATGTTGTAGTCTGAATTTAAAATTCTATAATTTTAATAGATGATGTTCTTTAGCTTGAAACTCTTTCAATACAGCAGTCAAATTCTGTCATTCCCAGTATGTCACTGAGGCCATACAGTAGGGCATGCATATACTTGCAAAACACCCAAAGAGAGATTTGTTAATAATAATAATAATAATAAAATAAATAATCTTAATTCAGTCACACTGTTAATTTGGATAAATACCAGTTTATCTTTCTGTTTGAAGCCTTTCTCTTTGTTTCTAACAGAAGTTGAAAATATTTTTCCAACATTTTTTTCCTTTATGGCTTCCAGGCTGCACAGTGAATGGAAGGATCTTATGAAAGGAAATCTAGGATGGGAAAGACCCCTGGTTAAGCCTTGAGACCAGGATACTCCTATCTACACATTCAGAGATTTTTCAATGATAGAAACATAAAACTATTGCAGAACTAATAAGGTTATTTATTCATAGTATTCTCATTGGTAAAATGTTACAGGATTAAAGCTTTTATTTTTATATACCTCATTCGGATTTACATAGAATTTGTGCAAATTCTTTCTGGTTTCAAAACTGGACAACTTCAAAGATTTCATTTACTGAAATTTTAAGGTCTTGAGCCCAGTAAGGTGTTATTTTTCATATGAAAGGTAGAAGATTCAAAGGACACTTTGTCACCCTACAACACCTTTTTTGTCTAACAATAAGCAAAGTTAACACGCTACATTGCCTGAAATAGAAAAGGTTTCACCAAAAGGGAGGAAATACTAATTTGCATTTTAATTTGAAATCAAGATATCCGAGTTCAGTTCTGGGCTCTTCTTTAGTCAACAGGTAAGGTGCTTAACAGTTCTTTGATGTAATTCTTCTTTGATAACACCGATTAATAAAATTGTTTTTCTCCCATTCTCCCCCTCCTTTTCCATTCAGATACTATATCGCTTGCCTAAATGAACAACTTATATTGCGGTATGTGCAATGCAGTGCAAAGGAGCTTTAACAGCCCTTAAAACCATATTGCCAACTGCACTAAAATATTTAACAGAAAAATAATGTAGATTTATCCCTTACCTCTTTCTTCTGTGAGGAATGCATCAAAACCAAGAGGCTCAGTGACTAGACATTAGTAAAATTCCTATATCACACCTCTGAATTTAGCTGTGTTTTTAATATGAAAAGAAAACATTCCCAGATCATTCTGAAAAAATGTCATTCATGAGCTTTATTGCATGAACATTTACTACATGAATGAATGGGATGAACACTACGAAGACAAGAATTTACATCATTCTGAGCCCATAGATACAGACAAGTATAACATCAGTAAATAAGAATTAGAAGTGATTATAATTATTACTTACCCATTTGCAATTCAGAGATGGTTTCCACCAATGACCAGTCTAAACTGTAACCACAATGAGATTTGTCCATCAGATTGTCTAACACTTGTCTCACTGTCTGCCTCTCATCCACCATCATAGTTTTTGAGCTGTCATCAGACATATGGACTCTGATCACCAACTATTAAGCAGAAAATTAGTAAGGCAAGGAGGATTAACTTCCCACATCTCAAATAAAACCATATTTTTTAAGATCTTGTTTCTTTTTCTAAGTTTTCATTAAAATAGCATAAAATATTAAGTACAATCAAAACATTCCCTCAAAATGTAAAAAGCCATAAATGGTGGTTAGATATCTGTATCACAGACACTTAACCAGATACTGTTCTCCTTCAGTATAATAGAGTAAATATAAAGGTCTTCCCAATACAACAACACTGTGCTTTAGTTGTGTGTTAAGGAGGAAAAAAATCCCTCCTGCCAGAATGTCCTGTTCTGATTAATAAAGCGTCTCTGTGACAATTTTTCTCACATATTTGGTGGAACAACCATAGATACAGAGTTCTGTACAACCTTACATAGGATGAGAATTTTTTAGATCTGCAATTCAAGCTTTCTGCCCACTTCCTCCATATTTTCTAGAAATGCTGATTATGTAAACAAAATACCTATACTAAATAACCTTCTTCTGGGGAGTACGAAGCATTAGTGCAAAAGAAATCTGCTTTTAAAACACAATGGCTTTTCACAGGCACTTTAAAGAGGTCACTGTCCAGAAAGAAAAATGCAGCCAATTTTTAAGCAATCAAAAAACTTCAGGGAATAGATCCTTCTTGGCAATCATTATGCTCTTTGGTTCCTTTCTTACACCTTGTTCAGCTGGAAAAGTTAAAGCATACTAGATGTAATACACTGGGTGGCTTGTTAATTCTCATCTTCCAACCAGGACAGTTTTTCAGCTTTTGATAAATAAACAGTAAATGCAAACGGCATTTTAAGCTACTGAGACACTCCAAATGTAAAATAAGAATGCTAAATTTCAAGGGAACACTTTATATTCTTTGATAGTGCATCAAGTAATATTGGTAGACTTCCTCCAATTAGTAATCCCTGTCTGTAATCTGGAGTACTTGTATTCCATTTATCACTGGAAAATCCTGCTATGCATAATGGGAAGGGGTCTGTAGAGAAAACAGACAAAAATTTTAAATGTCTGACTGCTTAATACACAAAGACAGTCTCAGGAGGCTGGACCTTCATTTCAGCTCTGGGTGGAAGTTGGCAAAGTCAATTTGCACTAGCTGCAAAATAAGCTATTCCTTAAGAAAAACATGTTTTTCCACATGCTATGATTTTCTTTGTTACATCCCGTCTAAATGAGAAAGTACATTATCGCTCAAGACCGGAAGACTAGAGTGTTCCTATTTTATTTAGGGCAACTTAAGGTTAATAGAAACAAATTAAAAGAATTTTGTCTGCATTTGCCAGGTGAGTAAGTATAAAATAAAGATCTTATGAACGAGTATAAATAATTTACCTTTTTCACTTGTGCCTCTTTAATCTTCTCTAATGCAACCCTAATCTTCTCAGCTTTGAGTTTAGCCGCCTGTTCCTCCTAGGGGGACACAACACACAGAACTCCAGTTAACATTAACTTCAGGCCAGTTTTAGTGGATTTAATTTGGAGGCTACCATGCTTTAAAACATGAACTGAAATGCTGATTTACCCACGTATAAATCCTCAACTACTTCTTAGTCATGATGAAGACTCATTTTTTAAGACAACTAACATTTAGAAATACAACTGTCATTATCTCCAAAAGAACATACTGGAGGTATGTATTTTGTATAGACATATTTGGCATTTCTCTGTTCTTCCATATTGTAAGTAGCCTTGTGCATTACTAGCAAATATTTTTAGCATATCATGTATTCACAGTCACAGATTTGGACAATACATTTTCAACAAGAGTGTACAATTGAGTACACCCAATAGATTTTTGGTTGATCAACATAAAACATAAATAGCACACTGATAAATATCAGAATTTAACAGCAGACAGAAAGTAGGGGAAACAAATCCTATAAATAGGATTCCACACTATGTGCATTGGTTTGGAATATTTTAAACTATTAAATCCATTTGCAGTAAGTAAGTAGCTTGAATACTCCCTTTATCTTTACTAAACCCAGGCTGTATTTCTCCTCACTTTAAGTATTCTAAGACACATAAAGCAAACAAGTGTTCTCTTCTTTGATGCTCTTTTAAGTAATCTATTTTTGTTACAACTGAAAATGCATTAAAAATCCAGATAATTTAAATCTATTATATTTGCTGATGCTAAAAAAAGTGCATATTGTAAGACTAGCAATACTATTTTTTAATTTCTGGAGATTATTGATACTTCTGTTGACAGTGAATTTGAAATACGCAGCTAAACAAGCAACCACTCTTTTTAAGATGCCATATGCAGGTTTCAGCTTTTATAAATCTTCAGTTGTGGATGTTCATTGTGGCTAACATCTAAAAGCATCATAACTACTTCAAAATCTCTAGAGCAATAAAGAAACATATTGAATAAACAAACGCCCTCCGAAATATTCAATCTCCTTAGAGATTTTTCACAGATCAAAAGTAGCACAGCCCATCACAACAACACTCAGCATGCCACAGACACTTAGTTCTGCATTGCTTTCTTGCATGAATGTAATTTGTGGTTCCTTTACCATGTGTTTAGATGGTTGCTTTTCTTGTAAAAGTCAAGATTCAGCTGTCCTGAAATCCAGAGTTTAAGTTTTCAACTTTTCAGTAAATAACTAATGTTCCTATTAACTGCCAAAGGGTATTCCCTATGCTACTTATGTAGTCTCACTTAACTTTTGCTCCCTCACACCTGTGACACCCCCCCCCCCCAAAAATCAGCTAGACAGCACAATAGGCTGCCTTGTGCGAAACATAATTCTTTTCAATAGAATGAACCAGCAAGCTGACACAAGCAGAAATAGTGTGAGCTTGAAATATTATCTGGGAACTCAATTACCTAGGAACATAGGTTTTTATTAGTCTACAGGGAACTATGGCTTTTTATTCACCGTAAAGATGGTGTCATATAGCTTAGCAAGGTTAAATCAGATTAGCATTCTACTAAAAACAAACAGTGCCATGATACCTAGAATCATTTAAATGTAAAACACACCTAGAACTCTAAAATATTCTTCCTTAACATTAACCATATCTATCTGTAGAAATAAACTACTACTGAAAAACAAGGCTTTAAATACTTGTATGTTTCTAAAAGTGATGCTATGCACCTGTAAATTATGAAATCAGCAAGAGCAAAAGGCTTTTTTAAAATTTTATCATACATTCGGAGAAACTGTAATTTATGGTTTAAAAAAGCTGCTCATTAACCCAACCATAAACCTTTATTGCTGTACAAAGCTTGACAGCACATTTGGTTTTGCTCTTCACTAAAGTCAAGCAGCACAATTTTGCACAGGCAGAAACAAGAGAGCAAGCAACAAGGAATCAGCTGGGGGCCTCTCATATACCTGCGCCAACACAGCCTCAATATCTTTGTCGATCTCCAAGTTTACAACCCATTATTCTCTAAAATGCTTTTAAAAATAAATAAATATGTAGACCAAAAAAAGATTTTGAGGATTTACTACTTTAACACCTACCAATTACTTTTCATTTCCCACTCAATTTTAATGTGGGTTCAGGGATCAGGATTTCTTATACTTTACTAGAGTTTAATAAAGCCAGTTTAAATTTAAATGAAATTTAAAATGAAATTTAATTTTAAACAAAAACCCAAAATTACAATAATAAAAATAAGAACCTGTTTCAATTGGCAACAAATTATAAAGAGAGGTCTTAATCTACTTACTGAAAATGCACAGAGAAAAAGGAAGTAAGAATTACAAATTTCTGAAAGCACACAGTAGTCAAGGATTTTTATTCAAGTTTTTCTTTATAGTTAGTGCTTAGTTGCATCAGTGCTGTTGTGACAAATGATGTTTCACTGAAGCAGGAGGAACAACTATCTATTTTGATTACTTAATGAAATAATTTAATAATTACAGAATCCTTCAAAACTTGTAACAATCTATTCTGTTTCTCTCCTAATGGCCCAAGAAAACAACTATCCACATCCCCTCCCCATCAAAGCCACCCCAAAACTATACTCAGGCACAAACACAGGCTCTCTCCTCTCCTGTACACGGAACCAAGACAACTTCTCAATGGGAGGAAAGATGTGCAACCCAGCAGCTTGTGCTAAGCTAACAACGTTTTTCATTTCACACAAAGAAAGGTGACAGGTAGCAAAAATACCTGACCACAATTGTAAGCTATTCAATGCCACAAACTAACAAGGCCAGGACATACAGTCAAATCATATTTAAGCTAGGTATTTGTTTCACCATTGCTAGTAAATCTTTCTAGTAATAGCAATGCAAGTTAGGTTGCCAAAGCATAATAAACATGCACATAAATGGCAGGACTGCTGTTTAGGTCATGGCTTCACAAGTGGCATACACCAACGTAAGTATCTGATACAGCTGATATGCCTGCCTGCCTTGCGCAGCATTATTTCTCAATTATAGCATAGTGCTGCTTTGGCCACACAAACAATTCAGTCAGGTGTCTGGTTGAAAATTAACACAGCAGAAACATTCAGCAGTATCCACTCTGTGACAGGACTGCCTTTATGGCCACATAGATGCTATGGAAAAGCATAAAGGAGATGCATACATATACCCACTGCGTAAAAACACAAAACATAAAGGAGTGTCATTTCTATCTCTGACAGGAAAAGGATGTTCACTTTTAGTAGCAGTACATATGCCTGTAAATTTGCAACATAAATTCCTCACTTTAATGGAACAACTTTGGGAGTATTGTTATACTTGTATTTTAAAGTTTTGAGTTGAAATTACTTTTGGTTATGGAAAACATCACACCTGATTTAAAGAATGCCTGTCAACATATTTGGGTTAAGAACTTGCTCATCCAAAATATCCTAATGTATTGTGAACTAAAATTGAAGGAGTACGGCTCTGCAACGCAATAGTCTTAAGTTAATGAATTTTTCTTTGTATTTTTATACCAGAACTCAGTTTTCAATACTTTTAGCCTATACTGGAATATTGGAAAGAATTACCCCCCAAAATCTAAAGTTAAGGTTTCCTTAATATAATGACAATTACAGTCTCCTGCCCCAGTTCCCAGTTAAATGTGCGGCTAAAGATATTCCAGCTGTGTTTTAACATTAAATATGCAAGATGTGTGCTATGACAGAGCTGACATTACTCAAATGACTTTATGCCTCACATTTCTAAGGCAGGGTTTTATTTTTTGTTTCATTGTACATTTTGAAAGTGTCATTAACTGATCCCTTTTACAGAGATCACAGGGAGAATGGAAAACAGGGAAAATGGAAAAAGGGCGGGGAGATCACTTGAAAAAAGTTACAGTATTTAGGAAAGCTAGTAATTAAATGGTAAGAGGTAAGTAACAAAGTCCACATTTCATTTAAATTAGCAGGGTAGATACCCAGGTCACAACATGTGTAAAAGAAAAAATTTCTTTTATGTTCAATATTTGAATTTTTTTTCTGAAGTCTTTCTTTGAATGCAGATAAGAAGATAACGAAAAACACAAGTCACATTGACTTCTGAAGGACTAGAACCAAGTATCCACTGTTCATTTTCCTAGCTACAGTCTAGCCTCAGGTAGAAAGGCAATCACTTATTTTGCAAGGACTCTCCTTCCTGCAGAGTTTTTATTGAAACACAGGTTCCTGTTACTTGAGAACACCATATTAACATCTCAATTTGTACCTAATTCCCCAAAACTTCAAGACATCTTTATTAGCCCCATGTTTACTGTGTATCAATCAGAACATTAATCACATTAATGAAGTGTTTTCTGTTGGTTGTTTTCATTTATTATTAAAAAAAAAGGACCACTAGAACAAGTGTGTATGTGATCAGCACTGGAAGGGGAAAGGCCAATGAGTGAACACTAACAGCAGTTTTTCTGTATTTCTTGATAAACTCATTAGGACAGGCAGAACACCCCTACCCTGAAAAACCATGTGTGGCAATGTTGGCACAGCCCATTTATAAACAGTGAACTTGTGTTTACAGTAGTAGCTCACGAGCATTCTCAAAAACATATGTTTTATTACATTTCTGCTCAAAATAATCCAGAATAACCTATATGAGCAGAGCAGGAAGGGAAAAAAGACATTACTCTTTTTCAAAGCTCACTAAATGTGAGTGTACAGCAGCCATTTTTCCCAGTGAAGGGTCCATCCTCCTTAACGGAGAGTCATCAAAGATTTCCTCCTTCCTTCCCAACTTAATACAGGGTTTTCTATATCTCTGGCACATTCCTGAGATATTGTCACATTGTATCATGTTAATAAATATGGAAATGCAGGTAAAGCAGTAGTAGTTTTGTGGGTTGTGTCTGAGAATTATTCACCTGCAAATTTTTTAAATATTACAATGACATGACACTGGGGTAGTGCCATATTTTTCCTTTGATCTACTTCTGTGCACCATTCACAAACTTTTTGCTATTAGAAGTCTAACTCCAACACAGAAGATGTCTTCTGAATGAAAATTGGAAAGCAGCAGTTATATTTTAAATGCATCTCAAAGTCACACTGGCTCTTGTCACAAGTTCCTACAGAAAAGATCTTTTCCCCCACAGTCTATTAGGGCAAAGAAGGAAGGCCAAGAGATAGGTGGCAGTTGCTTATGAACTTAAATGAATAACGGTATCTATGAATCTCTCCAGAACTTCCCTTGTGCTTGATCACAAGTTACCCAGTACTTAAGCTTTTCACATTTCCCCCCATTGATATGGGGCCATACTACATAACATATACTATTTGGCAAAGTGTTAATGCTAGAAATGTGATGCAAGGAAATTTTCACAGACAAACTTGGCAGTGCTGCTTCTTATTAAAGAGAACCACTGTGCAACTTTAACAAGATCAGAACGTTATTTGCTTGTAATATCATTAAACCAATTGGTTGAGAAGAAAACTGCGATGCTAGTGTCTATCTCGAATTGAAGTTGAGGAAGAGATGATGCAAAACCAGTACCTCAGCTACCTCAAAGGATGAGGAAAAGCAAAAGTTAAGTTTGGCCATATTAAAAAAATAGGGATGTCCTTATCCCTGGGAAATCTGTTTTTCATACTTTTCACAGAATGGCTGAGATCATCTTGTCCAACTCCCCCCCCCAAGCACAGCCACCTAGACCCAGGTGCCCAGGACCGTGTCCAGATGGTTTCAGAGTATCTCCAAGGATGGAGACTCCACAACCTCTCTGGGAACCTGTGGCAGTGCTCAGTCACTCTCACTGTAAAAAATTGTTTCCTGATATTCAGACAGAGCATCCTGTGTTTCAATTTGTGCCCATCACCTCTGGTCCTGTAACTGGGCACTAATGAAAACAGCCTGGCTCCAACCCATCTTCTTTACACCCTCTCTTCAGATATTTGTACACATGATGAGATCCCCCCCAAGCCTTCTCTTTGCCAGGCTGAACAGTCCCAGCTCTCTCAGCCTCTCCTCACAGAAGAGATGCTCCAGTCCCTTCATCACCTTCGTGGCCCTTTGCTGAACTCTTTTCAGTAGCTCCGTAAATGCTTTGTACTGGGGAGCCCAGAACTGGACACATTACTCCAGGTGTGGCCTCACCAGTGCCGAGTAGAGGGAAAGGATCGCCTTCACCCACCTGCCCCCAATGCAGCCTAAGATAGTTAGCCTTCCTTGCTGCAAGGGCACACTGCTGGCTCATGGTCAACTTGGTGTCTGCCAGAACTCCCAGGTCCTTTTCTGCCAAGCTGCTCTCCAGCTGGGTGATCCTCAGCATGGACTCATGTATGGGGTTGCTCCTCCCCAAGTGCAGAACTTCACACTTCCCTCTGTTGAGCTTTGCAAAGTTCCTGTCAGCCCGTTTCTCCAGCCTGCTTAAGTCCCTCTAAATGGCAGCACGACCCTCTGGCATGACAGCCATACCTCCCAGTTTGGTGTCATCAGCAAACTTGCTGAGGGCACACTCTGTCCCATCATCCAGATCAGCAATGAAGATGTTAAAGAGGACTACACACAGTACTGACCCCTGGGATACACTGCTAGTTACTGCCATCAAACTATACTTGGTGCCACTGGTCACCACCGTTGGGGCTGGCCATTCAGACAGTTTTCAGTCCACCCCACTGTCTGCTTATCCATCCCATACATCAACAGCTTGTCTATGAGGGTTAGCTTGTCTACAGGGTTAGGGCTGAGCAAAAGAGCACCTAGAGGCTCACTGGAGTGGTGCTGGAATTAGGCAGCCAAAGGCAAGCTGGAGCAAAGAGATCAGTGCTGAGGAGTAGTTTTTGGTCTGGGCCAGAGGTGGGGGACTTAGTCCAAGCCTGAGCCAGAAATCAGGTTAGCATTTGCCCCATCATCCTAATCATTAATGAAGATGTTGAAAAGTACTGGACCCAGTATTGACCTCTGGGGTGCACCACTGGTTAATGGCCTGCAGCTAGTCTTCAGGCCATTTTGAAATTATGCTCTAAGGTATGGCAGAATAAAATCTTATTCAGCAGGGACATACATTCTGCTGTCCCTCTGAAAGAAGGGCAATGAAGAAAAAAAACCTCAAAAATTTGCAAGAAATTTCACTGGCTCATTATCCCTTGAAGCATCCATCGGCACTAGATGATCTTCCTGCTTGCCCCTGAATAGGATCTACTCGTTAACTGCTCTAGGCCAGGCTTCTCATTGGGGCTACCTAAGGCAAATAGTTATTTTACAGTTATAGTTACTTCATCTAGTATCAAAGGTACTAGATCTGAGACCAGGAAAAAGTAAGAAAGGGGAGAGGAAAAAAAAAACAAACCAGGAGGGAGAATAAGCCTTAGAAACCATGGTAAGGAAGTTTGAGAGTGGAAAGAAAACTACAGCGTAGCAGATGGGGCACTAGGACTGACTGGGAAGGAGTCAGGGCAGAAACACAGATTTGAGGACATAGGCTGTTTGTCTAACAATGTATCCGCAATAGCTTATTATAATTCATTCCAAGACAGAGGTTACATTAAAATTACACAGGAACATCATGCCGATCACAGCGGATTAGTATAAAGCAGCTTGTTGAATAAAAATTTTATATCATCATTTTCAGCATCGCACAAAACCCTGCCACTAACCACCCACATCCTTTCTGTGGTTTCCACGTGTGGCCATCACAACTTCCTCAAAAACTGGCTGTAGGAGGCTGGAGTTTCCACATTATGCTTACATCCTTTGCAGATTAGAAATAAATTGCTGTATTTTTAAACTTCATTAAAAAAAAATCTCAAACAGATGCTTCATTCAAGAATGAACGCATCTGAATCAGGTTGACCTAAGACGCATAAAGCCAGCTTCACAACTGATTTATTCAAAGGTCTGAAGGGATTACAGTGCCGTAGTAACCAAAATCTACAAACCAGGGGAACCAACATTTGGAAGAAGAATATGTGCCTTTCGAGTCAACAAGAAAAGAATAATGAAGTACTATATATTTGGGAAGAGAGGGCATAACATGATTCCTTTCCTCCAGATGCTGACATACATATCTGAAGCATTACATCATTACATCACCACCATCTGGCTTCCTGATCACCTTCAGCTTCACACGCATCAGAATAACAGAAGAAATGGTAACTTCAAAATCCAGCATGTTACATTTCTATTTCCTATTTTCATGTCCTAAACTGGGATATATTTGAGCCCTGAAATACTCTCAAAATTATTTGTATGTGCTCTTTATTTCACAGCCATAAGCTTAGTTTTCAGTATTCACTTGATGGCTTAATTCCAACCCTACAGACAAACAATCTTACAGATTTGACATTGAAGATACATTGCTTTATTTTCCATATTCAATAACTTATTTCACTAATATGCTTTCACTTCTTTCTGTTTTCAAAAAAAGGGCTTGAATGTGTGTGAACAATAACATAGGGCATTATGTTTAAAAATGAAGAGACCACCACAATGAATAGATCATTTTCTGTGCTGCCCTATGCTGCGACAAGAACTGTGTTTGTGCATAGTTGTAATGCAAAACAAATCTGGTCCATGACTAGAATTTTTACAACTAGTTATATTATCAGAGGGTAAAAATAGTATTATTCCCCTAAAGTGTCTTAGTCTCAATATAAGCGGTAGACAGATTAAAGAAGGGGAAGAATACAAGTAACAGTAAGACAATAAGAAATACTTGACATACTAGTGCTGCAACATGATCCTGCAGTTAACTGTTATAACACCTTGCTACAATTGCAAGGCAAAGCCCCATTTCTTGGGACTGCTTCTCTCATACTGGGGCTTACCTAATGTTACAGCAAGCTGAAGAGATCAAAGCAGCAAAGTGAACTTCCATTTCATCATTTTACTAAAGGTATTTCTCTCTGCAGCAGGTCAGAAGAGAACCAGTAGATATCCACACCAGGACTGCATGCTCAGCAGTCAGAAATAGAGGGTACAGCTGTACTAAAACAGTCCTAAGCTGAGCTAACAACAAACTTTATCCTCAGAACATCAGCAAGCTCACCAAAAGCACCTGACTCGAAGGGCTACAAAGTCTAATACGCCCAG
The DNA here is from genome assembly GCF_000687285.1 of Phaethon lepturus. Classification (NCBI taxonomy): domain Eukaryota; kingdom Metazoa; phylum Chordata; class Aves; order Phaethontiformes; family Phaethontidae; genus Phaethon; species Phaethon lepturus. Next base: position 29,795 of record NW_010548241.1, read on the forward strand.
ACAGAGGCTTAGAACTCCAAACATTTAACTTCAGGAGTCTATTAGAATCACTGATAGGAGGCAGTCCATGGTAATATGACACAACGGACTTAATATCTTATGCATTTTTTTAATTGAAGTTCCATATGCTAACCAACACTCATTCTGTAGATAAAAAACAGAAGGGAGGATATGAAAACACATGGAGATGAAAGAGAGAAAATTATGTTTTCTATTTGTGCCACAGCCATTGTTAATCTATTTGCAATCAAGCAAGGTTTGGTGGCCATTTGCTTTGTTGGGCATGCAGGGGCAAGGAGCTGATGGCGGGGAGAAGAAAGAGGCATGGACTTAAGTTTTACACAAAACAATCACAAGAGCAGAAAATTACTTGGTTTTGGCTATTTATACTCCTCTAGCAGACAGCCTGAAAATTTGCTGTCAAGATGCATGCTGAGCATTTTAAGAAGAATGTTAAGGTATTTAAGAAAAAGCAGTAAAACAGTTCTAAACTTTCATTGTAAAATACAGACTGCTTATGCTCAGCAAACATTATCCTTATTGTTTTGAAGTCACCAAGGTACATTTTTTCCCACTTCAGGCTTGCCTGAGGTTTCTCCTCTACAGTGCCTATTTTAGAAAAACAACCCAAGCGGTGGTTTGCAGTAGCATCAGACATGATGAAGATTCAAAGTTTTCTCAACAATGTGAAGCTGTATATTCTTCATCCCAGCTTGTTTTTTCATCAAGGAGATTTACAGCTTGTTCCATCCCTCCTACTCTAGTTTCAAAAGGAAATATATATAGAAAATGTAATTGTTAAACTGAATGGCAATTTGTGCTCTCTTAGTACATTATTCACCTCTTTCCTGTAAAGAAAATGAATTTATAATTAGGATTTGTACTTATCTGGATCATTAGACCACTGTCTTACTAGGATATTCTCCCCACATTATATCAAGACAGCATTCAAATTCTTAAAAAAAAAATAATCCCATTACTACAGTTTATTTTCAATACTGCAAGTGAACTTATTTTAAGGATACTACTGCCTTTTAACAGTACCGAATACTCCATTACTTTCCACAGTTGTGATTTTTTTTTTTTTTTTAAACTAGTGAATGGAAATAGATTGGCCTACTCCAACAAAAAATGGAAATATTTTGTTCCATAGAAACAGAACAAAAGAACTTATAGCTCAGGACATTTCCTTTTCAGCTAAGGCATTTTACCTGCTGAAATTAAGTATTTGCCAAGAACTTAAAGATTTCGATAAATCTGCAAAAACAAACAATAAAATTCAGCCTTTAAAGGCACCTTGGACTATCAGGAAAATCTCATAAGCAAATGCACAGGTTCCTGGAAAGGGCAGGGGTGGGAGGAGCATAGCACACACCAAAAGCATTCTTTCTACATAGTCACATACAGGTGGAAAGAAGAAGCATCACCTTGGTCAGCAAATGAGAAGGCTTTCCTGCAATGTTTCTCAGAAGGAGGGAGGTTTCCCTGTCCAAATAGGAGTGCTTGTGCAGAAAGAAAGAGAAAGAACATTAAGTCAAAAGAAGTCAGTATAGTAACTTTATAGTGTCTTGATTACAGAAGATAAAGTAGAGTTTAAGGAAAAAAACCCTACATCATCACTTCATTTCCCACCCATAAAAAACGTGAACATTCCCAAACACTATGAGCCTAACACACTAGTATAAAAGCAGTTGTGCTAATAGAGAACACTGTTTTAATCTTCCCGTGTACAAAATGTCACACAATAGAATTAAGAAAATATTTGCTTACCTGCCACTGGTTTCTCTTCTGCAAGAGACAACTTATTTTTAAAGACGTTTAGAACTACAGAAGTAAGAAAACATGCACTTACAGCAGCTTTTCAAAATCCTATCCAGTCTTCCAAAACCGAACATTCTAATTTCATTACGCAAACATAAAGCCACTAAAAATTGGTCATCTTGGAGACAAGGAACTAGTTTCATCCTTTCTACACTGGCTGCTGCTTCCACAGTTAAAGAAAAAAAAGTGTTACCATAGTAATAATCCAAACCTGACTTACAGTTAATTTTTTTTCTTTCTTTTTTAAAGGACTTAAGTCTCTCTTCTGTTATACAGTCCAAATTATATAAGCCAAGAAGTTAGAAACAAATCCCCATATTTCTTTTGGAAAAGAAATTAGCAGAAAATATGTTTTAATCTATCTAAAAAGGGGAAGCAAAATCAGTAGCAACCAGTAGAGAAGAACTTCTCAAAAGGCAAAAATCAGTTAATGACAGTTAACAGTGTGATTATCTTCTCTAGCATCTGCTACAGAGGAACAACAAAACCATCAGCCCACAGGAATTTGCAGAACCACAGAGTCACAAGTCTGTTAAGGAAATTAGGCTAATACTGCGGCACTTAAGAGTATTAAGTACATCTCCTGTGTATCACCACTGTACTGCAAATTTTGTCCCATGTGGCTGCAGCTGCCTCAGCTTTATTTGTGTTAATCGGTCCAATGCTACATAGAACAAGGCATGACAACTGAGCAGCCTACTATACTCCTGTTTAATAATTAGCAGCACAGCATCCCTGTCTCTTCTTAAGAGCCACAATAAGGTATAGTCTCCTGAAAAAAAATTAAGAGACCATGTCTACAACTTCATGCAAGGCAATATCAAATATTTTGGTGCATACAGTTCCTGCAAGCAGAGTTTACTTGATTTGACTGCCACATGCTGGGATGAGTAATCAAGGTTCTTTAGCAGGCTTCAGACGTTACAACTCAGAAAAGACTCTACACGGCATCTGAAGTAAAATCTAGGCTCCAGTCCAAGCTCTATCTGGTACTTAGCCACTAATACAGACACAGGTTATGCTACAAACTGAATGAAGATTTTTCTGCCTCCAGGTTAATTACTGGCTGTGTCTACATCGTATGTTTTAGAAGCACAGCAGTGCTGCCTAGTGACAAATTTTTCACACCTCAAGCACATACTGATCTGAGCTTTGTGATGCAGGAACTGGTATAATTAAAAGGTCTCATGCTTTGTTTATAGTCATACAGAATTCTCAGATTAGACTTCCTGACATAATCATATCATCGGGTCCAATGAAATAATACATTCTGCTTTTTCTACACACACAGGATTTCCAGCAACTTCAATGATACTTAAGAAAGGCTATCATTTAAAGAACAGTTCGTTTACTCAGCCTGAGCAAGCCTGAGGCAATGCTAATATTGCTGGTGAATAATACAGCTTTGCTTAACTTGAAGGCAGACTGATTCTCTTTTTATGATTTCTGCTAGGTGCATTTTTACTCTCAATTGCATCCTTTCCTACACAGAAGCTCTAACTTCACACACAGTCATTTTAGAATGGTCTCATTACAACATATTACTACAGAACTTCTGGAATAAATTGGTTGGCTCAATGCAGAGCTCAAAAATATACATAAAAATCCAAAGACAAGTTCAAGAAAGTTCTTTAAAAGAGTTTCTTGATAGAGTTCTTCTCAGACATCACAAATTCTAGTTAATATGGATCACTTTTTCTTGATGAATGGAGCACTGCCGTAGAAAGAACATTACTGTGTACATTTGTAGCCTTTTCCTTGGGGTTTAGCCACCTTCTCTTCTTAACCTACCAGTCAACAATAGTGTCAGTATAAAGAAGGGATATTGAATTGCTCCTTAAAGGAAATATTATTTGCTGGAGAATATTTCTGCTACAGAGAAGCTCAAGGCAGATCATTTAACCTCCTTCCTATCATTGGTCATTTTGGCTGTTGCCATCTTGCATTTAAGTACAGTGGAGCTTTTCTCCACTAAGGAACTTTTATTTTTTCCAGAAATGGGAACACCATATATTTCTTACAAAATAATAACCACTGAGGACTTTGCTAATACTGCTTTCCAGACCTGCAGCAAAATATGAAAATATGAAATAACCCCAGGAATGTTATTCTGGAAATCAAGAATGACGGTATTTCATGGGAACAGGTGTTGGCCAGTAAAATGTGAAATAACAGTGTGACATCAACTACCCATGTGAGTTTTAGCTGGAGAGACATGTCTAGAACACAAAGACAAGAGTTCTTTGCCAGACACCTTTTGTCCATGGCCCCTTCCTACTGTGTAACACATTCTGCAGTACTGCAGATACCCACAAGTTAGAATGAGCACAAATAGCAAAGTAACAGGAAAACCCAAGTTCTAGGAATTACAGATTGGCTGAACAACAACTATGTGCACATAACATTTTTAAAATATTTGACCTGCACAAACTACTAGAGAAAGAAAAAAAAAGTAAGTTTCATTTTAGAACAACAATGTGTTACTCTCACAATCCATAGCTTTAAAGCATTTAGTCCATTTCAAAGGAAAGACTTCAGCTTAAACATCAAGCTTTGAGGGGAACAGACCAGGCTCCTGGGAACAGTCCATTGTTCAGGGAAAGATAAATATTTTGTTATTTTTTGTCTTAAGATACTACAATCACATTGGACCACAGAGAGGATCTAAGTAGCCCACTCTTCCTCTCTACTTCAGGAGATCAAATATGTATCCAAGCTCTGACAATATAAATGCTTGATCTTTCCAAATAAATTAACCTACTTTTCTGCCCCAAGTATTTTCTCTGACTAAAAATAACACCAATGAAGTCTAGGATGAACAAACAAAAAACATCAATTACTCCTAGGTAGTTCTAGTCTTCCACCATGAAAAGCATCTGTTCTCCTCCTACTTGCTCCCATCACAAAAAGAGAAGTCATGCCCTGGCAACAGAGGTCTACCCCCCAGTGCATCATCATAAGTTCATTTAGGATATAAAAACAATTCCAGCTACACAAAGTAGTATGTCCCGTCCCCCTCACACCTCCCTGCAATGCCAATAATCTTTCTATCCTGTTGCAGTAAGCTGATTGCTTCCACAGTACAAGGCCTTAATTTCTCATAATGGGTATTTTCAGTTTTAAATTTTTTAAATCTTCATGCAACCAGAATATTAAATTATCCTTGGAAGGTAAAAGTAGTTTGAAACATCATAGAAGTATCAAAATTTGACAAAAGCTTCAGAGAAGGCAGAAACATGCAATTCTTTATAATAGGCATGAAATTATATACGAGCTAGGTTGCAACAGTGTCGGAAGGCTATTTAATCGCTGCATTCACTAAAATACTCAGTGAAGCTTATTCAACATGAGTAACACTGAGTCAAAGACTTGATGCCTAATTTATTTACCAAATTCTTTAAAGATTGCATATTTCTAGGCCAGCACTCAACTAAGGGTGCAAACCCAAATAGCATATAACATGTGCACTGTTCAGAGCTGGCTAAAAAGCCTTCTAGTAGAAGAATTATAAAGCTGTATTTTTTTATGTACAGGCTAGCTTTCTCAATAAAGTACAGCCATGAATTACAGCCATACCTTTTCATACGTTTTTGTATAAAATGACTGATGCAAATGCAGTGCAACTGAAAAAGCTTCACAAAGTTATTTCCACTAGAGGTAGAAAAAATTCACTTAATAGGCATTAGCAGATGTTAAAATTTTCTACCAAAAGGGGATCTACAAAATCACTCTGTCAATAGAAGAATTTTAAAACCCACACTTATATCTTGATATTTTAAATGGTGAATACAGAGCCAGACTCCACTTAGGATTCCCAGTTAATCTAACACCAACCACTACTCAGGCAGAACTCAAAATACCATAGCCTAGTGATCTATGTCAAGGGGTGACAAAGTGACAGTGCACAAAAAGTACAGAAACATTTTTACATTAAAAGATGGACTATGGTGATCAAAATTTCAGAACTAACAAAAAAAAGCATATAAATAAGCCTACTAATGTCTCCATAACAAACTTCAGCTGGTACGGATAATCACAACACAGAAAATTAGATTTGGGTAAAATTAACATTAAAATTTAAAACTTGTAGATGCTGTTAAAACAAAAAATTTTAAATAGTTTTCTCATGTAGTTCATTCAGGAAAGACAGCTAGCCTTGATGTTTATAAAAACATGGAATATAGTCATGTTCCAAATTATGTTTTGGACTTCAAAGGTTTCCTATATCCTTTTTTTGAAGATAGGAATGTAACATCCACTATTTTCAGGCCTAAATACCAGAAGTTCATGGACAGCTGTTGAATATTGCATTTCACAGTGTTTTCAGAGAACTCAACACAATACTCCTCTTACATACAAGTAGTTGCTTATGCCAGAATGTTTTTTCAATGCTGAAATATCTTCATACCAATCACCAACTCTACATCTACAAAACATGTTTGCTAAACATAATAGAACAGATGGACTACCAGGAAAATGAAAATACCTTTCAAATACTCAGAATATAATTGATTACACTATACTAAATGACAAGTAACCCCCTACATGGCCAAAAGCTCAAGATTTTCTCCCCTATTATCCCCGCCAGTTCCTTTATGAAAAGTTCAGTGGGTTGTTCTAATTCTTAAGGTTTGAAGGTCTTAGGATAGAAGCCAGTTTGAAAAAAACCCACAAAAAACCCCCAAGAAATGAAACACACAAAAGCAATCATTGAAATTATTTCTAAACCAACACTGAATTACTAACACTGAACATATTAGAATTATTTTTTTGCAGACAGTAACTCATGGATATATTTTAAGAAGTAAAGATCCTTTTAGAAGAGGTGATAAACTGAGCTGTCTAGCTAGGTTCTGAAAGATGCAGTCTGTGTAGCCCATCTTGCAACTGTAGCAGGCCATTCCTTCACAGGTAACATGCTATATACATTGCCTCATTTCTTCAATTCTACTTGCACATTTTTGCAAAACCTTGACAATCAGATTCATATCAAACACTGATCCATGTTCTTTTTACACACCTGACTACCACTCAGTACAGAAGTGGGACAAATTTAGAAAGATTCAATCTCATTGCTAAGATACAGTTGTATTGAATTCCTCTAATTTTAAGGTAAGGGCTCGGAATACATACATGCAGGTTTAAAAACAGTACAATACAAAATGAAAGGTGCCAAATATATTCTTTACACTGTCAATTAACAAATAATGAATAAAACCTGGGTGGCACGTGTAAGAAGACGACAACGTGGCAATCTTCTAAGGTATTTTAATCTTATTGTTCTAATGCCTAAGTATGTTACAACAGAAAAAACTCCTTTCTGGTTAAATATTATCTGTAGGTTCAAAGACATTATTAACTCAAGGTATGTACAACAAAATAACTTACCTCAGTACATTAAAAAAAAACAATACAAAGTACACTGAGGACTTGTGTACATAAATACCTTGCCACATTTCATGCAAAACTCTTCAACAATTTAACATTAACATACAAACCTAATTAAACCAGCTGGTGGCACTCTTGTGCTACTATTCCAGATTTAATGACCATTGAGAAACGCTACAAAAATCTTTTTTATAAAGCCTCCTTCTGTCTCTAAGAAACTAACTGAAATGAGGCAAACTGAGTAAGCAGTGTCCAAGAGAGCTGTTTCCTTGCAAAACTTTGTTGAAAAGATAACTACTATAGCTTTCATTTCAGCTATATCAGTATGTTGAATTTTTTAGACTCCAGCTTAAAGTATTAGAATCCACTATTTTCAAGAGAACTCAAGAATTAAAAACTGTTTAAACATATTTTTTGTAATTTCATCCCGAAGTGGGACAAAGATAGGAAAGGAGACCTGAAATTTTTCTTTGCAAACTCTGAGATTATGTATTTATATGGGATGTATAAGAGCACACAATATAAAATGATGACCATCTAATTAAAAAAAATCCATTTTCTGCTTTCCTTTGTAATGGGGGTGGTTTAGCCTGGAGAAGATGAGGCTGAGGGGAGACCTTACCACGCGCTACAACTACCTGAAAGGGGGTTGTGGTGAGGTGGGTGTCAGTCTCTTCTCCCAAGTAACAAGCCATAGGACAAGAAGAAATGGCCTCAAGTTGCGCCAGGGGAGGTTTAGACTGGATATTAGGAAAAATTTCTTCACCAGAACGGTTGTCAAGCATTGGAACAGGCTGCCCAGGGAAGTGGTTGAGTCACCATCCTTGGGGGTATTTAAAAGTCATGTAGATGTGGTGCTTAGGGACATGGTTTAGTAGTAGACCTGGCAGTGTTAGGTTAACAGTTGGACTCGATAATCTTAAAAGGTCTTTTCCAACCTAAATGACTCTGATTCTGTGACTGCCAAGAGCAATCATGCTTCAGAAAAAGCATTAAGTGTATTTTAAGTAGTGTTGCCCAATTAATAACTAGACAATAGGCAGTGATAAAGAGGAATAAAAAACTTGACTGTAATGATATACATGGATACCCTACTGCACTGTTGGGATACTAATGAATTAAACTCAAATCACTAATGTGTCAATTTGCCCTCAGCATAAAAATCACAACTATTGACATAAACATAAGCCTTATAAACCTGTCATAACTTACAAGGGTCATTCCAGCTTCCTCTTCTGGAAAGTTAATGGCATGCTTGGACTGATTGATGGAATGTCCCATAGAAACAGTAAAAATGTAGGGAAACAAAAGGAGAAGAGGGGAAAGGGAGGAAGGAGAAAGAAAGGCTTTATTATCGCTCAGAAGAGTGAAGAAAGAAGCAGTGATGGCAATTAACTTAAGCAAAGACAGCAAAACTGGATTAAGATGTTGCAGTGGCCCTCATCCAAATTTCTTATGGACAAATGATCAATTATTTGAAGACAAGAGGAGACTCAGGCTCTCTTCTATGGGAAGGGAGGAGATAGGATACAAGCATGTTTTCAACCACAGTAAGAGGGTAGAGAGTAATCTCAGATAAAAACACTAGAGTAAAACATCTGCAGGCACACAACACACTTTTTTTACCTTTGGAACAAATCAGAAAACAAACCCAGGTAACATTCTCTTTTCACAACCACTTGCTCACTAAACCAACAAGTGAGTTAAATTCTCTAAACACTACAAATAGAAAAAAACATACTGTCACTTTACACAAGCTTATCTGCTTCCCATGTCAGTTCCTCCATACCAGTAAATAACATAATACACTCTGGTGACAATTACTAAGCACATATAAGAAGAATATCCATTTAGTAGAGGTTTATCTTATTTCCAGTTGGCCATACTATTTTAGACCTCTGAGTACCCTCACACTGTAATTCATTTACAAAGAAATGAAGAGGAATACTTCTGTATTTCCACAGT
>NW_010548242.1:0-747 GCF_000687285.1 Phaethon lepturus
GAAACAGGGTGGAACACAGCTAATGTACAACAGGTCTGTACCATGGCAATTCCCTCGGCAATCCCAGATGTCGGCAACCTCAGAGGAACATTGTGTGCTGACTTTGGGAGAAATTGCATGGAGAGTGGAGCGGAGTGGAGATGTCGCGGCCACGCTCTGTGATTACAAGGGAATCTAAAGGTACACAGTGTACATTAATAAGCTGCACATTCCATGCCCTGGGTCAACAGTCTGTCAACTTTTGATGAAATGCTGTACTTGGAGTGAACTTTACTTATTAGAATATCATTATAATACCAAAAAGCACACCCATCTCCAAAGTTACCCACCTCCCAATGTGCAACCACCCCTTAAGGAGCTTGCGCACTGAATTTTTCCTCATCTGTGCCTTTAAACGTGAAGTGACCATTCCTGATAAAGGTACTTATGACCAGAGTCCCTCAAGCTCCACCTGTAAAGTAAGACACTATAAAATACTTTGAGAAGAGCTGGATGTCTGGGAAGATACCATCACTCCTGACCTTTAGGATCCTCTGACGGGCTGACCCTCTCTTCCCACCCATTGGGACACCCTTGAATAAGATTCGAACACTTGGCTATCCCGAGTGAATCCCCGGGAACTTTAGGAATCTCTATATAGAGTTGTTTTATTCGTGTGTAATCCAGCCATATTTAATTTATTATATGTGCTTTGCAGACAGTGAATTTATTTTTATTCTAAAAGAATTTGTGCATCTCTTGCTTCAA
>NW_010548243.1:0-855 GCF_000687285.1 Phaethon lepturus
GTGAGCCAGGGGCCCGGGCTCTGCCCCACAAGTGACCCAGGCTCAGCCCCACAAACCATAGAAGGGACTCGGTGCCCAAGCTCTGCCCCACAGGTGAGCCAGGGGCCCGGGCTCTGCCCCACAAGTGACCCAGGCTCAGCCCCACAAACCATAGAAGGGACTCGGTGCCCAAGCTCTGCCCCACAGGTGAGCCAGGGGCCCGGGCTCTGCCCCACAAGTGACCCAGGCTCAGCCCCACAAACCATAGAAGGGACTCGGTGCCCAAGCTCTGCCCCACAGGTGAGCCAGGGGCCCGGGCTCTGCCCCACAAGTGACCCAGGCTCAGCCCCACAAACCATAGAAGGGACTCGGTGCCCAAGCTCTGCCCCACAGGTGAGCCAGGGGCCCGGGCTCTGCCCCACAAGTGACCCAGGCTCAGCCCCACAAACCATAGAAGGGACTCGGTGCCCAAGCTCTGCCCCACAGGTGAGCCAGGGGCCCGGGCTCTGCCCCACAAGTGACCCAGGCTCAGCCCCACAAACCATAGAAGGGACTCGGTGCCCAAGCTCTGCCCCACAGGTGAGCCAGGGGCCCGGGCTCTGCCCCACAAGTGACCCAGGCTCAGCCCCACAAACCATAGAAGGGACTCGGTGCCCAAGCTCTGCCCCACAGGTGAGCCAGGGGCCCGGGCTCTGCCCCACAAGTGACCCAGGGGCCTGGGCTCTGCCCCACAAGTGACGCAGGGGCCTGGGCTCTGCCCCACAAGTGCCAGCGAGGACCCGGGGCTCCAGACCCCGCCCCACCAGCGCCGGGGGGGGGGACACCCCCACAGGGCCCGGCTCAGCCCCACACCTCCCCCCAAGCGCCGCCGCCCCC
>NW_010548244.1:0-212 GCF_000687285.1 Phaethon lepturus
AGGAAGGCTGGACATTCTTCAGGAAGGAAATACTAGAGGTACAGGAGTACGCTGCCTCCATGTGCTGAAAGATGAGCCAGCGGGGAAGAAGACCAGCCTGGCTGAACAGAGAGCTTTGTCTGGAACTCAGGAAAAAAAAGTTTATGACCTTTGGAGGAAGGGGCAGGCAACTTCGGAGGGCTACAAGGGTGGTGTAGTAAGACCAGGAGTGC
>NW_010548245.1:0-24369 GCF_000687285.1 Phaethon lepturus
TATTATATAAATTATTATCTAATTATCAATTGGATATACCAGATATATAATAGATATATATTATATCACATAAGATATAATCCAAATTATTGGATTTAAATCTTCAGTCTCTGTCTTCAGAGTTGGCGCTATGGCTGGAGACAGCATGGTGCACTAATGTACAAATGATATTTCCCACCTTTTGGCTGTTATGGACACTGAACTAGTGTATAGGAGAGTTCTCAGCAACGCATCACTTAAATGTCTGCTGCTGCTCTTTTTATAAAAATTAAGCAAAGCTCCTATACTAGCGTACAAAAGCTTAAAAACAACCCTCACCTTGTAGTTACTATGATCAAGGTCTCTGTCCTCAGGAAAAAGCCCATGACTTAGGTCATGTCTGTAGGGAATTGCCCACCAAACAGACTTACAGAAAGTGTTTCTGTACTTCCCAGAGAAAAGTAGCAGCAAAGAATAACTGTCTGACCTTAAGGGGAAAAGGGAATATGCATTAGCTCTGATGGCAAGGGTTCAGGACAGTTCTGAGTTGAAATGTTACTTGAAAGAATGTTTGGCAGTGATTAAAGTTGCGTGCTGTAAAACAGTGTTGGTACGAATCGTCCTATTTCCAGAGCTGCTTAAAAGAAAAAAAAAGAAATCAAACTGTACTTAGAGAGTTGTCTGGGAATGTATTTGTTAAAATTGTTTCTTAGGTTCATGATTTCAACAGATGAATTGGTGGTATTCACCAACAGGATGTCTATATCCTGTGCTGGGCTATCGAGAGTCATCCTGAGAAATCGGGGGGTATGCTGCAGTGTTGCTTTTGGAGTTGCATTTCTAAGAGTGCAACAATAGCAAGGAGGGAACAAAATGAGAACTGGCAATCTCTGGCAACAGGAGAGAGCGAGCACCCTTGCTGGTCATCCCTATCTACTTCATTAAATGGGACCCCTGAGTTGGGACTTGTCCATGTGGAGATTTCTGGAGAGTTTCTAGTACCTGTTTTGACCAAGCGTTGATTGAAGTTGCTCCTTGCTCTAGCAGTTCAACTCACCTCATGTTATGTAGAGTGTATCTCCAGATGCCATTTATGCCTACTGAAAAGGGCCGTGCCCTACAAACTTTTACTGTTGGGCATAAGGACTGGTCGTGAAGCAGAATGAAGGCAAGGGGAAGTCTAGAGGGGTCAGTTATACCAGCAAAAGTGCTCAAGACACCGTGCACTGCACAGGTTATAAATATTTAGGATCAAACAGTTCCATAGTGTTTATGATAGCACAGGATCAGCATGGATGAGCTTTACTGTCGGAAGCACGGGACCAAAGCCGGTGCTGTGATAAATACTGTTGGCCATGACAGAGCCATCAGTTTATATGGCCAGAAAATTTGACCCTTTTAGTTTTTCTAAGATAAATACTTCCTGTGTCTTCTGGGACAATCGGGCTTCTTACCAACTCGGAGAACAACCACAAAAGCAATGTGACAGCAAGCTGTGACTTGAAAAAACACATATAAGTCCTCCGAATAGAAAATCCCTAGGTTTCATAATGCATGCTGTTGATAATGTTGTCTAATGCACAGGGTAACCAAGCAGGTAATATAGCTTATACACAACTTACTAGTTCTTCCTAGCATGTAGCTATACAGAACTTATTAGTTCTTCCTGGCCACGTTCATTTATACATGGAAATATCCACCTCAAAATTCATGTTCAGCACACTTGTATTTATTAAACAAGAGTTTTTATTAGACATATGCTATGTATAGAGTATATATTCATGCAATAACACAGTCATCAATTCTGACAGTGCCAACCGTTTAGTGTTGTAAAGATGCGTACATCTTTACATGAAACATGAAATAGGGGAAAGAGACTGAAATTTGAAGACAGAGAGGGAGAAAAACCTCAAATGAGTATCTTGGATAGAAGCAGGAATCCTTCCCTTTCCTTCCTTCCAACGTAGCGATAAATCATGCTTATTGCAGTCTTACGGTACTGCAGGTTTGTTGTTTTTTTGGTTTTTTTTCTTGAGGTGAAATAACAACCTCACATTCAAGCAAGCCACAATAGTGTTTGTGTTCTTGGCTGGAAGTACAGTTGCATATAGAGTACGAAAGTCTTAATTAGTCACCATCAAACGGAAGATTAGAGTGCACTGGGCAGTATTTAGCATATCAAGTTTTTCACATGTTACGCAAACAAGATGAAAATCTCTATCACGTTACACAAATCTACTCTGCAGAGCTGTATTTTCCAATTCTGCGACTAATCATCTGTAATCGCTTCCATTTAGAGTCTGTTCTTGTTGCCATTAAAGCTAATGGGAATTTTGCTGTTGACTTCAGTGGGGAGCTGAATGTCACCATCTGGGACCTGCCGCTTGGGTAGTACGTAGCAGAAGTTTGACAGGCCTTCCAAGTGAATCATCTTTCTCAAGTGTCTCTCAGCAATTAAAAACCAAATTTCGTATTCAAATAATTCATCCCTGCCTTCCCCCCTTTCTCCATCCAAAGATAAGGAATATAACCAGAACCTATTTCATTGAGATATTACTAGTTCTGTAAAGATACAGGTAATGTATACTTAAAAAAAAAAAAAAGTGAGAAGTTCACTCTGAAGGCAGAACCTTAAGTGTAGCGTTGATAACAAAGTCAGCAGTTACGAGTCTATTAGGAATTTATGAGATTACCCCATGGAGGGATTCTGCTGTACTTTATTATATCAGAACATGACATGCTTTGAATAATAATAATAATAAAGATTAAAGCAGTAAAAAGCTTCTTTGTAATGTAACAGGCGCCTACACTGTGACTCTTATTGATGAGCTGATGATTAGGAAGCAGTGTAATTATGTTTCACAAGCAGAGCAGAACAGTCCAGTCACTAAAACACTTTGAAATGAAAGCCTCTTGATTTTGTTCCACCAGAAGTATTTAATCAATAAAAGTAATGTTCTACTTTGTCTAAATAAATTAAATGAAGGATGATTAAATACTCCTAGGAAGAAAACAAACAAACTTCAGAGATAGAAGGGTAAACACAGCAACAATTATCTGCAAAACAGTTGTTGGGTTTCAGAGGCCTGGATTTGTACATTTGTATGGTGGCGATGTAGGAGAGAGTGATAATAAATAGCTTCTGTTAATGGCTACATTCACAAGGAAATTTTCTGTACAAAGACTGCAGAATCAAGTTTTCAGCCTTACTGGGTCAAGTTGCATTATTTTTAGGGCATTAGTTTGTGTGTTTGTATTACACATTTCAGGTGTAAAAGCTGTTTAAAAGGAAAGATTGCCAACGTGGTCAAAGGTTTAGTTGAGCCAGCTCCCACTTTTTCTACTCGGTGCGACTACGTCTGCTTAACAAATACAACCTCTTTATTAGTACGAGTACTGCTTGCATACTCCAGCCCTAATTTTATTGCCATTGATTGACGATATTTTTTCTCAACTGACAACTGTGAATTGCATGACAGTATTCATTGCTTTTAGGAAAGGATTTACAGCAGAGAGGACATCATAAAACTTTAGATCTCAGAAGTTCAAAGCTCCATACTGAAAACTCATTCTCTTCAAATATTACAAAATATTTGGCAGGAGGGGTGGGGAATTTCACCTTTCAAACATCTAGATGAAGCTTTAAACCCTGGTTGTACAATTGTCAGTTTATTACTTGAGAAACACAGGCCAGTTCAAAAAATACATTTAGACATAAATAAGCATTATTTGTCACGTGGGTCTTGGTTCCTTCTAGGCTGCTAATTTCAAGCTATTGCAGAGGAACACCACAGTTCAAGCAGACAGAGAAATACAGTAGTTCGGCTTTATTTTTTCTCCTAGGCAAAACAGTCCCACGTACTGTTCTTAATTTTGATGCTTTTTCTAAGAGTGATATTACTTCTTCAGCCTCTTAAGACCAATGCTGTGCTAGTGACACCTTCACTTTATTTATGGTGTTGATATCTCCAGCTCCTAACTCTACACCTATCTCTCTGTATACCTTAGATTTAATCCACAACATTTTTTTTGGTGAATTTAGCTTTTCAATCATCTGGCTCTTGGGCTTATCCATCACCTAAATGAGGAAACTATTAAATAGTTTCCTAAATAAATTCACTTTTCTACAGATGAACTTGGGAGCCCAAACTGAGGCACTTCTAGAACAGGGACTCTCAAGAAACCTGCAGTTGGCAGGCATTATTTTGGGGGCATCTGGGATCTTTAAATTTTAAAAAAATCCCACACTCTGATCTGAATACTTGGACCATCTCAAGAACTCAAATTTCCAATCTTGAGTGAAAACCTCAAACAAATAGCCCCCTTTATATTTAAAATGGCTGAATTTTCCCAAAGTTAAGCATCCTTGCTAACAAATGTCTTAGTGCAGTTTTGCACAATGAAAACTCAGAAGCGGGTTTATTTAAAACAAGTGTTACATGTTGTGCTTTCCTGTCCTGTTGCATTACTTATCTCTCTGCCCCCTTTTCTCAGTGTGTACAAAAGGTCAAGTAGTGACAGGCCAGTACCGTATGCTTGCCAAGCACGGTGGATACGTATGGCTGGAAACTCAGGGAACAGTGATTTACAATACGCGCAACCTACAGCCTCAGTGTATCGTCTGTGTCAACTATGTGCTGAGGTAAGTCGTACGGGACAGCAAAACCACGTATGGATTCATGTGCTGGAAGAAATGCAAGAGTCAGAGGAACTTTTGAAGGGTCTATTTATTCAGTGTTGTTATTCTGAAATCAATTTAGTCATGTTTGTTCAGTCTTGTTTCCTGATGTTAGACATCGATGAAAAATGTGGCATGCCTGTTCCCATAGACGCTGTTGAAATAACACCACAGCCTTTCTCTTCTGCAGAGGCTGCTGTGCTGATACAATAAGAGTATAAAGCCTGCCCTGAAGATTTTATTGTGTAACACAACTGCTAATGTGTTTTGTTTTTCTAATGCTGTGACAGAGAGATAAAATTAAGTAGTAATTGTATCTTATGTTGCTAGGAGAAGCTGTTTATGGCCTCAAAAATCAGGACCAACCAGGAGTTTTGCCTCTGTTTGGTAAAACTCAAGTATTTTTGGTCTTAGATGGGGCCAAAATAGGAAATACTTACTTGAGTGATAGTCTGGGTCATTATAGCCTCGACTACATCCCTTTAAAAAGCAGAGCAACAAAGCCCCGAGTATTCCCACAGAAGACCTAACCACACTCTCTGCGTCATCTGAGATGGTGGTGCTCAGCAACGCTGGAACCGTGCCTCGCCTGTCGAGAGCCTGGCATGCGACCGAGAGGCCAAAACGTTTGTACGGGCCCCAGCTTTAGAGAGTTTGTACTGCCTACGTTACCCACATCTTTTGGGTTTTTTTAGATTGCAAAATGCCTAAAAGCTATTTTCTTCTTAGTGAAATTGAGAAGAACGATGTTGTGTTCTCCATGGACCAAACGGAATCACTCTTCAAGCCTCACCTGCTGACAATGAGCACCGCCTATGAGAGTGGCATCCCTGGCACGGAGAAGAGCGACTTCTTGTTTACTAAGTTAAAGGAGGAACCAGAGGAGCTTGCTCAGCTGGCACCAACACCTGGAGATGCCATTATTTCCCTGGATTTTGGTTAGTATTTGTATAAATAATTTTTGTGCAACAAAGAACCACATGTGAGCCTACATTTAGAAACTTCACAGACAAGGTCTGTTTGCTGTGTGTACAAATCAGGAGTAATGGCTATAAGAGCCCACGTGCTCACACCAGTGGAAAATTTCTGTGAATGAGAGCAGAATCAGGCTTTCTTGCTGACTAAACAACAGGCATTAAGTCTGTGCCAACTTATTGTCATGGCAACTAGAAGCAGCCTTTACTTTCGATGAATAGCTGCAATTATATCATAACACAGCACAACCTAAAAGCATCCATTAATATTGTTAAAACTCCATGCAGGGACGCAGAAGTTTGAGGAGGCCCCTGCCTTCCCCAGTGCTGTTTTGACACCAAACAAAGCATGGCCAGTGGAAGTGAAAAGCCACGCTGCTCAAGGTGAAACACTGACAATACCATCCTTTACAATGCCTCAGATTGCACCTGGCAGCAGTACCCCAAGTGCAAGCAGCAACAGTAGCTGTTCCACGGTAAGAGCGCTAAAAAAAGAAAAAAGAACATGGTATTTTTTGTATGTAAGTCCCATCGATGTACGTAGATGATGTTTTCATGTTACCAGTCCTGTCTTATCGCTTATTAACAAGGCCCAGTGTATCTGTATGCCTCCTGTACTGCATATATCTTAAGCACCAATATCTAAAACATCAAATAGGAATGATACCCTGCCTTTACATTGCAATCCTCATTTTCTCCCAGCTGTCCCTCAGTAATTTCTATAACCTGTGAAACAACTAGCAGAAGAATGTGCTACCTCCTTTCATGGAGTTAGCCTTAAATAAAAATCCAATGTGAAATGGTGCGGTCACTAGCAGCATTACCCCAGACCCATATGGCCTCTTTCTGTTTGTTAACTAGAAGCTATAGCCTCTAGTCGAGAAACTTTACCCAACTCAGGCTTTTGAGAGCAGCTCCTCACTGAAAGGATGAATGTGCTTTTGGGGCATTGCCCCCAAGAGCTGGAGCCACTCTTAGCCAACCTTTACCAGAGGATGTCCCATTTTAATAAAGACGTTGAGGTAGTGCTAAGCAGCTCCCTTCTTGATACAAATATTTAATAGTGTACATCTTGCGTTGCTGGGCTGAGTTGTCAAAAAACATTTAAACTAAGATGACAACTAGGTTCCTGCATCGGGGGCCTTTGTTAATCAGTATAGTCCTCAAATTTTGCAGTATTCTTGTGTTGCAGAAAACATACGATAGAAGCGGACAGTTTTGGGTTCTGAGGACACCATATATACAGCCTGGTGTCACAGGAAAGATGTGTTACTGAATAGCACAGTATAAACTGCATGATGCTAAGCCGATATAGTGGTTGTCGTGCTGCTCACAGCAAATTCTTATTTCTGTGCAGCCAAGCAGCCCAGGAGATTATTACAGTTCTGTGGATGAAGATCTTAAGATTGAGGTGATTGAAAAACTCTTTGCCATGGACACAGAATCAAAAAGTCAGTGCAACTCCCAGGTAAGGAACCAATATCTCTGCCAAAAGCCATACAAATTGGTCGCCTGCGCTAGCAGGTAGTACAGATGTATGGGCAGATGCAGTAACGTACATGCAAATTGCATTTGCACATGTACACCAAAACTTTGATGCACAACACTAACAAAATATACACTTTCAAAAGCTGCAGTGTAAATTTCTATCCCTAACCCTCTGAAGCAAGTGCCTTAGGGTGGCACTGC
This sequence comes from Phaethon lepturus, assembly GCF_000687285.1. Taxonomy (NCBI): domain Eukaryota; kingdom Metazoa; phylum Chordata; class Aves; order Phaethontiformes; family Phaethontidae; genus Phaethon; species Phaethon lepturus. The sequence continues at coordinate 7,321 of NW_010548245.1, forward strand.
TACGAAGCAGCAGCAGGGAGCTTTCAGAATTTGGAAGCTTCCGTAGACTGGATAAGGAATATAAGCAGCAGCAATCTTTTTTTAATCTGGCCTAATGACTAGCGAGTAAACATCCTTTCTAAAACAAAATATAAACTAACTAATTCTTGCAAAACGAGAAAGGAATATCACATATCTCCTTTAACTACAAAATGAAAGCTGTTGTTTTGGGTGTATTCTGCTTGTCTTACCTCTTGGGAGGACTTCAGAGAGCTGTGACAATTACTTGCCTATAAAGTAACATAACAGTCTACATCTCCTGCATTCTGATCAGGGTGTAAGTGTAGAAATTCCCTCTAAAACTCACTCTTTTAATCCTCCAGTATTGTAACACTACATCAAGTAAGCTAGTGAATAAAAGGTGTAGGCCTGATTCAGCCCACCTAACTTTAGATGCTTAATTGAAATGCCTTTGTTAGGAGTTTATACTTCTTTAGAGTTAAGAGAAAGGAACAGGCCCTGCTGGCTGGCAGCTTGGACCTTGCACTCATCTCCTCCTATTAATTGTATGGGAAGTTTGGGGTGACTGGGGCCCAAATGAGGTGCTGCAATTTGCAGGCTTAGGTAGGCTGTAGTCCATGTCCTGAAGAAATTTCACCTGATTCTGGACATAGAAACAGCAATGAAAGCAACAGAAGGAGTAGACAGATAGACAGGAGGAGAATGTGGATGAGGATCAAACTCAGTGCTACATTTGATATGTGCAAACTTTAGTTTTGTCAGATTCAGCATCTGCTTGCTCAGGTGTGTCCCACTACAGCAGCAGCTTTGGTGGGATAAATGAGCGTTAGAAAAGTGTCCCTGTCATGAACCGACTGGAAGCCAACAGTGATTTCCTTCTCTGTTCAGCTCTGGTTAAACACCAAGAGAAATGAATTTAAATATGACTAGTCCTCCAAGGAAAAAAAAAAAAGTATGGATTTAAGTGCAATAGTGTCCTTCCAAATATATTTTTTTAAAACTTTTGCATTTTTAAATGCATTTTCTTTTTCATGTAGCTGGATTGTGAGAAAGCTGTGTTTTCTATTTTAGCATGAAAAAGCCCGAGGTTGAACTACATGCCGCATGTTGTAGAGTCTTGGCAGACAAGTTATTGAAAGCGTAATGAAACACAAGGTCTACTTCAGATCACAGTGATGTTGCAGTCTCTGTGCAAGCTGCTTTAGCAAATACTGCTTATCAGGGAGGTTTTTTTCTTCAGTTTGTTGTCTTGCTTTGCTGCTGCTGCTATGATGAACGTGTATGCTAGTCATAGAAATAAGACATCTTTAAATAGGAGCTGGCCAGTTTCATGTAGGTAAATTTGGCACACAGTGATTTTTCAGCTGCACATCCACTAGTATTCCATATCATACAAACTGCCACAGCTATTAATAACTTCTAGTTTCTTTCTGAACTTATTTTTGCACAGACTGACTTCAATGAACTGGACCTTGAAACCTTGGCTCCTTACATTCCTATGGATGGAGAAGATTTCCAGCTCAGCCCCATCTGCCAAGAGGAACGCCCTCTCTCTGAAAGTGCACAAAATACCCAGCAGAGTCTAAGTAGCATGAGTACCATCTTCCAACCCCTTGCTTCTGCTTCACAGAATCAGTTCCTCCCAGAGAAATATTGCCCACAGCTATCAAATAAAAACGTTAACCCTGGTCATGGGTCCCTATCATCGGTGTTCTTCAACAATGTGAGTAGGTCATCACTGCCACCGTACCATGACCAAGCCAGCACTCCCCTGTCTTCGATGGGAGGAAGACCAAACACCCAGTGGCCACCTGATCCCCCATTAGAATATGTTCCTGCTAAATGGAGACTCATGGATAAATACTCAGGATCCTTATCAAGTTCCCCCTCAGGGCCACCAGTACATTCTCCGAGCATGCCCATATATAAAAAAAGGTAAGAGTTTCTGTGGTATAACTATGTATTTTACTCAGAAAAGATTGGGGGGGGGGGGGGGGGGGGTGGGGGGGGGGGGAGGGCAGGGCATAATCTCGAAAAATCCTCTCTCTCAATTCAGTGGGAGTAAGTTTGTTTTGACAGGCATCAGACTGTACCTCGGGGGAAATTAGTGTGGTGCTCTCCCAGTGGCAGGCAGTCTGATGGAAGCAGAAATGGGCTAATCTTTCATTGCCTGTAAGGATGCATGAATGGATTTCCTGCTGGTCAGATAACTATTACGCAAACTATTTTGCAAAGCCTGCCTGACTTTACGCGGTTTAAGAGAAGTACTGAAAAGGCTTACTGGTCCAGCAGGAAACTTGGACCCATGCATACTTTCTTGCCATGCCTATATTTTTTGCACAATGGAAAATAGGGAAGAGGGAGGGATGACAGAACATTTATTGTTGGCACATGTAAATATTACAAACTAAGATTTAAAATGACAGGCTCTTTTTCTACTACCTTTCCTCACCTTGTTCACTTACACACGTGAACAGTATGCGATGAGACGTAGATCCGAGGCTACAGTCCTAGAAGTCTCCTGTCATACCTAGAAGTTTCTCTGTAGCTCTTGGGTCTTCAGCGTTGGTCACATGGAAACATTCAGGGAGTACATAAAATAGCAGTGGTCATTTTAAAACATGAAGCTGTGCAGTTTGCTCACAGTTTGCTTTCTGAGATTTCATGTTGGCAGAAATACCACTGTCTGAATATGTGTCTGGAAAAAGAGGGTTTGTCCCCAAACAGCAACCTTTGTGTTCATATTTAGTATTCAAAGCAAGGGGACAGGTGTGGCTCTCAAAATCCTATCCTTAAAAATCGCATTACTTTCTTTTCCACAGCATTTTTATGTGTGCCTGGAGATCCCTAGAGGCTGTTTGTGCTAGACTTTCATTAGTCTTTGATCCCAAAAGTCAAAAGTTTCCAAAGCTTGTGGGATGACTGCAAAAGGAAATAAAAACATTCGTTTGAGGTCTGTCCGCTATCATCATGTGTCAAAGACACCTTAAGTGAAAGAAGAATCTGTATAAATGAACACGATGGTTGAGATTCGCCTGTATGCTCACTCACCCAGAGATTTTTTCTCCACAGGCCCCTGGATGCTTTTGGACAACGAGGCATAGATATAAACCCGGCAAGAATTGCTCTGTCTAACAGCTTGAAGCTGAAGCGACAACTGGATTATGAAGAACATGCATTGCAACAGCTGAGTGGGGTAATCGTAAGAAATGCATCCCCTTCACAACTTTGGACTCACCCTGGTCATAGGTGTAATTATTTGTTTTGCTTTTCTTCACATTCTAGGGCGATCCATCTGTCATTAACCCATCTCACCTAATGTGGAAGAGAATGAAATTTCTCAAAGGTGAAAACCGTTCCTTGGTTACAGAAAAAAAGTCCCTCAGCACAAGTGTTCTTACCGGTAAGACAAAAGAAAGTGGTTTTGCAATGTTAAGTACTGAAACACCGTTTTAAGACAGGTTGAATAGAAACAAAAAAACTCTTTCAAAAGGAAATACAAATAAGCTTTGTAAATATTACACTAAGCTAAAATTAATGATCAGGTCGTATAACTAAATACCGAACAATTTAAAGTACATTGGACAACTGCCAGGTAGATGGTTTCACGTGTGTTCACACCCTTGTTTTGGAGGTAAGAGAGATCAGCTTCATGGAGATGAGTTTAACCTCGTGCTGATGCAAGGTGCAGACAGCATCAGCTGTAGCTCTGAGATGTCTCTTTACAACATTGGGCTTCCTTACACAAGCATATCTTGGGTGCAATACTACTTCTAGAGCTAGTGCTGTTTCTGGACTTTCTTTGGGACAAGATGTAGGTATGCCTACGCTGCGTGACTGTCACACCAAAGATCACTTTGCTTTGACTTAGTATTATCTACTATAATTACTACACTGGCTTCATTTAACTTTTTTTCCCCCCCCACTGTATAAATCAGATGAATTTGTCTGTAACTCAAGAGGTCTGAGCCAACCAATGAATCAACTGCAGCAGCAGCAGCAGCAACCACCCACCTGTGGCAGTCCTGGTGAGAATTTGAAAGCAGGAGCTTTTCCCCCTCCATTTTACAGTTCCCATTATCAGGACTATACTGTTCAGCCAGTTCATAAAGCATCAGGTAAGAGCTGTCAAATACAGAAATTGGAAAGTGTTGGTATATAGTTCCAGTACTGATTGCATGAAAGAAAACACTTAAAAAAATATGGAGGAGGATGATCAACCAATAACCAAACATGTATTGCTTCATAGAATGAAAAATTAGTTGTTGTTTAGTGTGAAACTTTAATGCTGACATTTGTAATATGAGAAAAAATTATTTTTGCCCTTAATGTCAATTAAACTAAATATATTTTTACCTTGGACGGCCAGTCATCCTCATCTTCCATCCATACTCTTGTCTTGTGATGGCATTGATTAAATTGTACTGAACAACTTCACTGCAGCATCGATATGGGAGGTTTGTAGGTTAGAGTCTTAACACAGGCCTTCTGAAAATTAAAATAAGAATTAAAGGGGACAGATGTGTCCCTTTTAATATATAAGGGGAGTGGGTGTCAGTTTAGAAACGGTTGTTTACTACAGCTTTCCTTATCTGCACCACTATCCTTTTTCTCTGAACTATTCAAATTGGGGATGGAGGTGAAAAACTGCACCGGTCCGTGTGACACGCCTGCAGCCGTTTAACGCAGGGCAATGCACAGGTTTGCTCTGACACCTGTAACTGCTGGTGCTTTGAGGCATATTGACATAAACACAAAATGAAATTATAACTGGTATAAACAGAAGAGGGAGGAGAGGAACGAAGTCCTCTCTCTCTGGTCTCGGCACCATGACTGACATGACTAATCACATCACAAATCTCTTCCAGGTATGGCCAGTCGTCTGCTGGGGCCCTCATTCGAACCCTACTTGTTGCCCGAGTTGACAAGGTATGACTGTGAGGTGAACGTCCCCGTTTTGGGCAGCTCTACGCTTCTGCAGGGCAGTGAACTGCTCAGAGCACTGGACCAGGCAACCTGAGCGATCCTGCAATATTCCGTGGCCTATACTGTTCAAAACAGCTTCAGTTTTTAAATATATTTTTGCAAGTAGACAATTTCTAATACCAATACACTTTTACAGGATTTTACTTAGATATTGAACCTGTCCACGTTACCAAATAGTGGCCTTTTGAAGTTACTCACTTTATTATTCATATAAAAGAAATACATCTACTGTATTTTCTCTATTGCAATTAAAGTGTTGTTTAGAGAGTTTGATTACCCTCCCTTTTATCTCATCACTTGTAATTTATACTCTGAAATTTTCTTCAAAATTCATGCTAATAAAAAGCTGTGGTATAAATGCCTCATCACATGATACTTTGGCTGCAGTACTACAGAGATTTATTTTTAATTGCCAAAGATGAATGAAACAAATTTGATCTCCAACCACAGTTTTTTGTTGATCTGCCAAATTGAAATCCTTTGAGTCTTTCTGTTTTCCAGCATTTATCGGATTGTAACTTCCATAACTTTTGGAAAAGCATACTAAGGAAAAATCCCAGCCTTCCGCCTCCCCCCCTTACCTTTATTTTTTTTAATACGCTTTGTTGAAAGAAATGTGAATGGTGAACTGCAATGTTTGTGCGTATCTGTGAAAGTTGCACATTGTAAGCTTTTTTTCCCTCAGAAGTAAGTCACATTCTCAGCTGCCTTAACCTGGCTTAGCTCTACAGCCAAGGGAGTCCTACAGATTTACCCCAGTGGAGGATTTAGACCTGTGGTTTTGTTTGTGTTGGGGTTTCTTGCTTTGTTCTTTGTTGGTCCTTTTCTTCTTTTTTAAACACAAAACAGATTTTTTTTTTTTTTTTTTTTTAATTTCTCTCTGGGTCAGTTGTCAATCATCTCTTGCTACTTCTTTTGCTATATCTAGGACACAACAACTTTAAGAGCCGTTGCTGATCTTTCAGGAACCTGACCAGCGGCCAGTACTAACAAACACCTCTGACTAATACTAGCCTTTTTCATTTTACATGCCAGCTAGCAATATACCTGCAATGTTGAATCGTTAAAACTAAAAGTTAAAGTAAAGTAGTATTATTCTGTAGCGTATTAGGCTAACTCAGTTATAAAGTAGACAAAAAAAGTTAAGGATGGCATAGTGAGATGAGTAACTGGCAGGCAGGCCTCTATCATTTTTTACTTGTCTTACATTAATCAGTAGCTGAAATGTCCTTAAAAGGCAGCCAGACATCATTTTCAAGAGCTCCTTTCCAACCACTATTAGTTGTCATACACTCATTTTAAAGAATGCCTTCAAAAGCAAAGGGAGTTGAAAGTTTAAATTACAACATATTTAAACAGCTAAAATATTAAAGTCATAAAAGGCAGGTGAGCAATTCTGACTCTAAAATACGTACAGACCCGGATTGCTGTTGGGGTATATCACCTTGTTTCCTCCACTGGTATAAATCGTCATAGCTTCACTGAAGAAAGTGGAACAGTGGCAATGTACAAAAGGTAAAATCTGGCCCAGAAACTTAGAACAAACACATATTCCTTTGAGAGTCTTCGGATTGCGCTGAAGCCTGGTGTTTATATCATACACTGACACTTGCAGAGAGGGAGCCTTGGGTTCATTGAGCACTTCAGAGTTCGCTGTGTTGACTGAGTCTTAACCACACCTATACTTAAAAAAGCTAAAGATCTTTTGTTATTGGTACATAATGTAAAAAATGATGATAGTCCCTAGTGTAGGCACTCTTGAAAGAGCTTATTACCAAAAATAATCAAAAATAAACTTATTACCATGTGGAAAAAAACTATCGTAAGCATCAAAATTGGATTAAAATTGGCAAGCCAGATTTGACAAATTTGCAGTGGCAAGAACTTAAAGGCTTCAAGGATTAAAGACACTTGAATACCGCTCTTTTGTTTCTTATGTGTGTAGTTTCAGCATTAAAAATGTTATACCCTAACAGTTTACTAAAACACTCTGAAGAAATATTCCATGTCTTAAATATTAATCATACTTTTAATCATAATTATTTCATAATCTATATTGCTGAATTCTTATTGACAATATTATAACTGTATGGGAACTTTAACTTGATAAGGAAATGTATTTTGACACTGATACCTTATTAAAGTATACTGATCCTAAATTCTTTGTGACTCATTTGCTATGAATTTGTTATTTGTTGTATCATTGTAAAACAAAAGTATTTATTAAATTATTTATAGAAAATAAAGGTTTGCATTGATCTTTGAAGAATGAAAGAACAAACAGAAGTCACTCATATCTGAGAGCCAACCTTTCTGTAGCGTTTGCCCAGCTTTCCTCAGACGGAGAGTTAACGCCCTTCAGAAACGCGCTGTACAGTTCAGCATGCCACTTCAGTTTCAGAAGTGTATTTCTGACAATTGAACATTTTAGAGGCTGAATTGCCAGAGTTTTCCACATCAGTTTTTGTGGCAGTAACATAAGCCAAGCCATCAATATTCTGGCAGTCCTGTCAAGCCCATGAATAATAAGCTTTCCCCCCACCCACCCACCGCGTCCTTTATCCCCACGCTGTTCTTAAACATGCCCATCCTTTGCTGTATAAAAGTTGCCAGTTTTGCCTGCGTAATACAACGCTGATCTTTGCTGTAGGAGGACACAGTAAGAAATTAATTTCCAACCATGCACTTCAATTCAGACCGGACTGTGTGGGGAAGCTGTTGGTGCTTGACCCTTCCGATAACTGCCTCTGAAACAGGCGGTGCCCAGACAGACACCCTTGAGCTTCTCAAACAGCAGCAAATCTTCTGAATAATCTGCGTAAGTAGGCTATCATCACCGCCTCGGCAGGCATAGAAAGTAACTTCTGGCTTCTAATTCTGTTGTAATCAACAGTAATCACGGAACACCCAGCAGTGACGAGTGAATGGTGGTGGGCCCCGTTACCCTCCCTTTTAAAGCATCCCATTGATCTTCAGGGCGCTTGGACAAAGAATGACTCACTGTGTCAGATCTTTATCCAGCTGAGGGTTAAAAAACAGCCACCAGTCGCTGAAGTAGAGATTAACCTGTTCAGATCAGTGTCTATCTTTTAAAGGCTGTAATCACTAACTGCTACTATAAAATAATGCTGCTGAGCACTGTTTTTTTGGGGTATCCCATTCATTCTGAAGAGCTTCAAGCATTCACCACTCCCGTATTCAAGTAGCTTCTGTAGTAAGACACTACAAGCAGTGGCCTTCAGTTTCCACACACCCCCAGCTTTCTACTACAGCTAAACACTTTCATGTTAGTGAGTTTTAGTGGTTTTTCCCTTATGCACATGAATGTCCTGGATAGCTAAGCTCCAACGTTGCAATTTAAGTAAAGTACCCAAAAGAACCAAATCCTGGCCAGAAATGTAATACCTAGATTGCACAATAGCTGAGCTCTGTTCTGCTGACAAGGGGTTTATTACAGCTTTTAAAAACATTCTCCCCCCACAGTAGACAAATACAAGTGCTTAAAATTAATCATCTTTCATGGCCTAAAAGCACCATTTCTTGGCATCAGATCTTGCATCTACAACAGCATAGACAGAAACCGATCACAACTAGGTTGTTCAACACTCACTCTGTTCTCCTGAAAAGCGGGGAGTTTTGCCAAATGCTCATGACTGGGGCTGGTCTCAACCTCCAGCTGATTTTTTCAAGTCTATCATCTTTTTGAAATGATCAAGCCAACATTTTTCCTAGACCATAGATTTCATGCAGGTAAGATTCACCCTGTTTATTGAGCAAATGGTTTCAACAAGATACTATGGGAAATTCTCAACATCTAGTGGGGGTGTGTGTGTGTGTGTATATATATATATAAAAATAATGATTACTAATAAAACCGAAAAAAGGCCCAGATAACTTAGAGCAAAGACAAACTATCATCTCGGTCAAGACGCCAGCTCCTAAGCAATACTGAGATCTGCAGATGGTAGGTGGTTCATCACACTTGCTCGCAACAGTAGGTGGAGCACAGGGAAGCACTCTGTTGCTTTAACACACAACTGCGCCAGTTCTAGATGGTGAAGGTTTCATCTGTTCTCCCTGAGGAGCTTTATAAAGCTATTCACAGACATGCCAGGTTTTTTACTTTTTTTTTTTTTTTTTTTAAGAGCTACAGCAGACTGCTGGAAATATTCACCAACATTTAAATAAACAGCATTATTTTCTTTCTTTTTTTTTCCCCCCCTCAACTCTCCTATTATAGGCTTCCCAAGAGAGGAAGAAACAATCTCTAAGAAAAAAGAAAATCCTTAACAATATTTTCTTAGGACGACAGAATCTGTCACATGTCCCGGTTCCACTCCCTTGGCACAAGCCAACACACAGCCCAGCAGCCGCCTTTCAGTTACGTGGGGCCGCGCGTGAGCTCACCCTCGCCCGCAGGGAAGGCAAGCGTTGATTCCCGCTCCCTCAGGCTCTGCTCGTGCTGCCTTCTCCTTCCTCAGCTCACCTTCCCCTCCTGACAAGCCTGCTCCAGCGTGCCCCATCTCTACATACCCCTTGTTCCAGGCAGCAGTTTTTTAGGACTGATTCAGGGGCTTGCAGTATAGGTTCTCTCCAGTCATGTCCTTACCTTGGCTGTCTGATAATGACTATCAACCAGATCCCCAGCCCTTTTTGCCCAAACGGCCAGCTTCTGTGGTTCTCAATCTGAGCTTGTGTTGAAAATGTCCAAACCACATTCCCGCTCTAGCAGCTGGGTGTGACAGACCACAGTCCTCGCCCTGACATGAACGCAGATTTAATGCTCCAAGTCACAGGAAGCTAATGTGTCCCTTGAGCTGCAACACCACCACCAATTCATTTCAGACATTCTGCTCGGATATTAGATGGCTGTTGCCATCTGCTACTCAAGCAAGCGGTGGTGGGGTACGGACAAAAAAGGTTCTGCTGGCTCACCAACAGTATCACTTTCACCATCCCCTTGACACTGTGCTTCGAGCAAAATCCCGACAAATTTCAGACATACGCATAGTTTCTCCTGCAGCTTTGGCAATGAGAGCAGAGCTGACCAGTTTCCCCAGATGGCTGAACTCTGTAAAGCCAAAACAATTTCCCAGCCGTAAGAGGAGCAGTATAGGTTTCCTCTTTTAGTCCTATCAGCATCATAGAGCTAGCATTAGTAGGAAGAGAATCCGTATTTGTGGTTCCCCAGACCTTTTCCCTATACAAGTAACTGCATGTTCAGGACAAGAATTAAGCCCGAGATAGAAAGAGGCACATACACTTCTTCGAGCACTTCCAGATGCTGCTACCTGCTCGACAGACACCAACAAGCTCACTTAGGGCATGATTTCTGAGCCAAATACCCCTCCGTATTTTCAGCCCTGGGCAATCCTTATGCACTCACTCCAGAGTTTCGCTGTTCACAACTTGGAGAACCCGGCGGTGCCCCAGAGGCGAGTGACCTGCAGGGATCTCTCTGTCCAGTTACAACCCGTAAGTCAGAAAAATCAAAGGTTAACGCTCCCATAGGCAATCTAAAACCCACTCGTACATCTGCTGGAGAGAGTGACAGTAAAGTAATCACACCACCGCTTCAGCAGAGCGTTCCAGAATAAAGCTCTTTCTAAGAGACATCTATAGGGATGCCTTTTCCCAGTTGCAACTGTTTATGCAACTGAATTTTATTTTAGATTCCTTGGGGGGGGGGGGGGGGAGCGCAGCTTGAAAGTCTTGCCCTCTTTTTCTCAAGATGTTGGTAAAGGCCAAATTTGAGACGGAAGGGGAAAGCACAAATCCAAAAACACCACAGCTGCCAAAAACCCAGACCAAAGCCCACAGCTCCCTGGCATTATTCTGCAGCAGAAGTCGCATGAACTTCTAAGTGGCAAACCACAAAAGTTGCCTCATATGATGAGTCTTACGATCAATACAAATATATAAAATTTTAATTCAGCCCCTCCTCCACACAGCAGCATCACAACAGTATTACACTGGATCAAACAAAGCATAAAATGGATGTCGTCACCACCCATTTTTAGATACGTCGCATGACATCTATTGGCTTTTTTCCTGGAAGAGCAGGCAATACTAAATGTGTCTATCACCTTACTGCTAACGCAGACAGTGCTGTCCTTAACTGCAGCCCCCAAAACATGCTGGAGTTCACAGAAAGCAAACCAATGGAAGTTGACTGGGAAAACAGGTTGCTCTCCCTTATTTTAACTTCAGGTGCAAACATCAAGACAAGCTTTACTGTGCCTTGCTCAACTACGGAGAAGTTCATCTTTTTTAGCATGTTTACACCTTTTAACACAGGTTATTGTTCACAACTTCAATTTGTTTAACCTTTAGGTGGTTTCTGGAGTGCACAGTATCATCTCTTTTAGGGCCAGTCTGATCACCGTAGAAGTCTCAAAGATAAAGGAGACACCAACACTGAATAATTTTTCATCAACCTCCCCTCTCAAACCTCTCTTTGGCAGAAGAAATTCTGTTTAATGATAGGCAACACTTCGAACAACTATGTGCTTGGATTTGCCCTTATCTAGCACTCCTTTCTCCCTTCCCCAGATCCACAGCAAGCATCGTCCGTGCAAAGCCACCCAAGCGCTCTGAAAAGTGGACAAAAACCTGGCTTTTGTAACCGTCAATTATATCTTAATATATCAAATAAACACTTTAACTTGTGCTTTCATCCTTAGAGTGACTTCTCCAGCCTCCCCCCCTTAAACCTTCTCCCTCCCTCCATGCAAAACTGAGAAGAAAGCATCTGTAGATAAAAATTAAAATCACTAAAATACTTGTCTGGGTAGCCAGCAGAGGAACCAGGAACCAATGAAATATCTTGAACTCGTTTAAGTTCACTGGAAAGAGAGTGAACCTTCAAGTCAACAGAGCTCTCATTCTTCTTTCTGCAACACAGTCCCTGCTGGGCAGGGTTTGTTTGCACTGAGGTTCTGTATTAGAAACACACACACTTAGCTAAATATGACTTTGTTTATCCAGGATTTCTTCTGCCCTGTTCAGTGCACAAATTCCACAAACTTGTGCTGAAAATAATAAACAGGGTGAAAAGTGCCTGTGCCCAGCGTTCAAGAACCACAGCAGGTGCCTCTGAATGGCAAACTGCCATGCTAGGCATACTCAGAAGACTTGTTGTGAAACCTGCTCAGAGTGGGTCGTCTTCAAAACCTGCTGGGAGAATGCTTTCCTCGGTGGGTACATTGAGATTGGATCCCAAACGAGTCCCCTCGGAGAGCAGGAAACGCTCACGCTTCCTGATGAGGAATGGCTCCTGCTGAGCCATTTCCCAGGACATTTCCGAGAAAATAGAAGTGATCCTACTTCCTCCCCTTCCTTTTTCCCCACATCGTGCCTCCTTTCCATGGAAATCTCTCGAATGAGAAAATAGAAGTGATCCTCCTTCCTCCCCTTCCTTTTTCCCCCACATCGTGCCTCCTTTCCATGGAAATCTCTCGAAGAGTATTTTGATTCTTATAGACAAAATCACATCCTCAGTCATGCCAAGGAAATAAATCCCACGTGTCTACAAAGCCTACCCTACAAACCAGTTGCCGAGGGGTGAACCGTTCCCAAGCCCCTTAAAAAATAGATCTTTTGCAGCCTGTGGCAGGAACACATGTTCCCCATAGGGCACCCCTGGCCCCAACACGGGAGCACCCAGCGTGCTGCCAGCCATGCCGCGGCTGTGCCCAGCGGACGCTGCTGTTCATGGGCCAGAAGCACCAGTGGCTGAACAAAGCTGTTCGTGTGCCGTCCCCACCGCAGGTCACCTATATGAAACCCATCTACTTCGGTTCACTGTAGGTAACACACAATTTGCTTATAGATGGAGCAAGAGGGTAAATAAGCCCAGCAGTGCGCTACTTCCATGGTTCATGGAAGTACTTTGTGGCTCTGCATTACAGGGCAACATCACGCATGGCAAAAGCTGCCTGGCAGGAAATCGCCCCGGAGGAGATTTCCAAAAAGTAGATCCCCAAGCTCTCCTGCCCAAGGGGCAACAGCACAGCCCACCCACTACGCTAGTGTCCTATCCTGCCTTTCGCAGTGAGCCTCACCGCAGCGGCTCAGGACCAAAGCAGTGCCGCAGGGCCCCCCAGCACACCCCTGCGCAGGAGCCTCACTCGCAACAGCTCCTTCCGCAGCAACCAGGTACTTCCCCAGTGTGCTGCTGCACCTCCCAGCCGTCCTCTCCCTTTCCTCACCACCAAGATGCCAAATTCTTCTCCCGAGTGAACATCTCCAGCTCGCTTTTTCAAGCCAGACAACATCCAACGGCACTTAGAAATTCTTTTCCAGCTGCCCTTATTGGAAATGCAGGCCACACAACTGCAAAAGGAGTTCTGGGATCTTACCTGTACCACCGTGACTCATCTTTGAAAGTAGTATTGCAGCAGCTCCAAAACGTGCATTCAGATTATTTGGTGGGGTTTTTTGGTTTGTTTGTTGTTGGTTGTTTTGTTTTTGGGTTTTTTGAGCTACAGAGGAAAAAGGCCACGGACAGGCGCACGGTCAAGTGCGGCGCACGCTGCAGTTGAACAGGCCTAGTTTCGACAATGAGACGTGTAGAACTAAATCAGTCCATACCCAAAGAGATACAGGCTTGTGGGACTGAGCTCTGTTAAGAAAATTAGGCGTTCAAAAGCAAATTTTAAAGATAATACCTTGTAGCTGTACAGCTAACGCTAGACATAGGAGACTGTTGCACCTGCACCACATGGTGCCAGTAACTGAACTAATGCTGAAAGAAAACTTGCTCTCCTTCAAAATCTCCAGTCAAGATCCAACCAAACAGGTATTTTTGCAATAACCAAGGAAACAGGACAGAGTGCATTTGAAGGCAGAAGTCAGCAGGATACAAAGAGGCCTTTTTGAAAATAATGCCAACTATTCTCTCCATTTTTTAAATGGAAACAAGTAGACTGTCATCCCTTTCTATCCAATCGTAATGTGTTCCTGCCCAACATTTCGTTCTACTGATAATTTGTCACATCTTCAGATTTTTCTGCTCTATTTAAAAAAAAAAAAAATCACCTGACTAATTTGAATTTTTTAGCTGCTTAGTGTCTCCCCTTAGCAGCTACAGAATGTAATTTACAGGCTCTAAAAATTGAGCTACTTTGAAAACTTAACTTTTTAAACAGCTCAGAGAAGATGGCTGTCATCCTTTCATTTCCAAGCAGCAGTTTGTGTAGATTTTAGTACAATCAATTTGTGTCTATGTCATGTTTCATTTTCATGCCTCATTTTACAAGCCCACTAATCAGACTAATGAGGTTGAATGTGAAGAAATCCCTTTGTTTCAAGCTGAACAGCCTCTGAAACCACAGTTATAAGAGTCTGTCTTTGCTTATTCAATTCCTGTTTGCAAGTAATAGCCAAAAAAAAAAAAAAGGGCATTACAGATTTTTTTCTGATAAACCTTAAAGGCAGAAAGCCATCTTACTACAACATCCCCTGCAACTTACAGGAGCTCGGGCTGTATATTGATGTAAGGGAGTCATAGTGCCTTCCACTTCACGAACATGCTTAAAATGAAAATAAAATCTTATTAACTGCTTTGGTAGGGGCACAAATATGTTCCGTATGTTCCAAATCAGTGGCTTAAGACAATCCGGTGAGCAAATGCCTGTCTACAGGCAGCGGGGAGTTTGTGCCACGCTGACCACACTCCGATCAGAGTTGTCGATTCCCCCCGTGCCCACAGACAACGTATCTAGGACCTGGGTAGGGATTGGGACCTTCTTGGTTCCTTAACCCACCTAAACCATCAGCCACACAGATAGAGATAAGCCACAGCAGGAGACAGAAGCTAGAAGCGGAGATGGAAATTCCCACTGGGGGATGCATTACAGAGCAGTCCCAGGCTGCTACAAACACTCCAGTGCTCCTCAGAGCTTTCTGTCACGAGTCAATAGGAGTACAGAGAGATGCACAAAGAAGGGAATACATGCAATTACAGGACGGTGCCACAAAAGGCGACACTGTCAACCCACACACAGCTCTAAAAACCAACACAAAACAAACCAACCAAAAACTCAAGAATAAGCAAATTCAAGCCAGGGATGTTTTGAGATTACAATTTCAAGTTTGTTTGTTTTTAATACCACATACAATTGCTCATCCCACCCTTGCTTTGGAAAGCAAATAGTACCCAGTATATGACAGTACTCAGAGAAAGGCTTGTTTCTGATCTTCTAAACATCTGAATCAGCATCCCAGACCATCTGTTGAACAAGTGACAAGTACATTGCAGAGTCAGGAGGCCACAGACCACTCTACCTTTACCATCAAGGTTACTAGGGGTATCACTAGACCTGCTCAGCATGAACATGCAAGTTTCAACCGTGGTTCAGAGTTGTCTAAAAGATGCTAGATATACCTGTAAAAGGGCATGGAGATGGAGAGAGGCAAGGTTAGCTTTTTAGACTGTAGCAGAATTTCCACAGTAAGCACAGTACCATGGCTTAAATCCGAAAGGATGGCTCCCATTCAAAGAATAACGCATCTGTAGACAAAAATCCAGGCAACCCATTTCCTCCTAAACCCATAAGCCAAACATGAGAAATATGTTCCAGCCACGATAGATCCCAGGCTACGACAGAAGCTTTCATATGTCACATGTCACCTGTGACATCCCGAGTTGAGAGTCAGTGGGGTTTTAAAGGATTAGAGGTATCAAGTTGCTAAACCTCCTGTCCCCAACCAGTCTATGGAGATGAGGTGAAGGTCTACCATGCCACAGCAGAAGCCAGCACTACCTCCACATGGGCTCTGCCTGGTTAACCTTCAGCACTTTCTTGGGGGAAAGGAGGAGCATCACCGGTGAGAAGACAGAAGAAGGCTGTTTCCCTCCAGCCCTTTCCCACTCCTGAAGCAAAGGCACCCACCGTGTAGCAGCACCCTCCACATCAGGCAGGGCCTGGCCTGGCTCTGGAGGGAGACATGGGAGGACCAGGGCAGAGCACACAGTGGGTCACAGGACCAGTCTTATGGCTGCTACTACCACAGCACATGTCCGTGACTATTAACCAGTGCCTACATCTACCCACAGAAACCAGACATTTGAAAATGCTTCTGTTTTTCTCCTTCATAGGAGACAAACCTGAACCACTCATCAGCAGTACCAAGGCAGGTAAATAACTGAGAGCTGATGGATCTGAAGAGTCTGTGCAGAAAAAGCATTTTAGCTTTCAACTATCTTGAGTGATCCTCTGATGTTTTATTAGGAATAATTAAAGAACAAACAAAAAGCCTGAATCCTTTCATGAATACCTCATAAGTATACGCTAGTTATTTCAAACGGGAGCTGAAGAAAAGCAAACTAATCTGTTAGAGAAATAAAGCAAAAAGGTGTCAGATTTCTTCCAAAACAGAGATATTTTTGACAACAAGCTGGTTAGTAAGCTTAAACAAGATGACTGACTAATGACAGACAGCAATCCCCAAAATCAGCCTTAAGACACAGGTGTTATTAAAAAATCAACGTAGCTTTACTGAAGTCTTTAGACACCGTACTGCCTCCCAGACATGGGAAAAGAATAAAACTGCCTGAGCAGCTCAGGTTTGGCATAGAAAGACAGAGTTAATTAAGGAATTGGGTTATTCCCAAACCGCGCTGTTTAAGACGCCCCATTATCCCTGCTGCGCAATAGGTGGGATCCATTTTCTTTCAGCAACGCTTACGCCAGCTGTTAATTCAAGGCTGTATCGCGTTTAACAAACGCCCTCCTAACACAAGCTACCTTCTGCTGAGGAGGGGTAAGCCGCGTCGCAAGGGCAAGCTCACAAACTAGGGCGTCTGGGTGGAAAGCGGGTGACATGGCAACGCGCGTTCACGTGTAAAGGTGGAAGATGGAATATCGTCTGGAATCGTCAGAGGTATGGGAGAAGCGATGGAAAAGGATGATGGCGCTCCTCGAGGCGGGGGAGCACCGCCTTTGCCATCCCACTACACCTCCCGACTCCCCTCTCATTTTCGGCACAATCCGCGTTTCGCCCCTCCGGAGGCGCACGCTCCGACCCGAAGAATGGCCGCTCTGTGCTGCCGGCCAGCCG
>NW_010548246.1:0-21683 GCF_000687285.1 Phaethon lepturus
AACTTTGCAAAAATGCCGTCCAGAGGAGGTGGAATTGGTTAGTGGCTAAGTATCCCTCCAGGATGGAGGAGACCTTCTGTCAGCTTCCACACCACCCTGAGGATGCTGGTGTCTGTAGCAGGAATCTCAGCTTGTGAGCAACGGCCATGGCTGCACTGGACTAAGTGTTCCTCTAAGTTAGGTGTTGAGCTGAGTAGCATTAGCACCAAAGTACTTCTCTGTGCAATCTTTGGCAGACACACAGATGTGGTGTGGTGGAGGGCTTTGGGTAAGCAGTATACTGAAAAACTTCCACAAGTTTTACTCTGTTCATGCTTGCATGCTTACGCTTGTCCTTTATCCCTCATGAGACCTCTTGCTGTGGTTCAAAGGCTTAATTGTTTCACTACCCCCAGGTACCAAGAGGCTGGAATGCATGAACCCTAATCAGCTTGGTCGACGAAAGATTGTTGAAGGAATTCAGTATCCTTTCAGTGTTACAAGCTATGGGAAGAATTTATACTACACAGATTGGAGAAGGTATGTTATCTGCTAAAGAAATTATGGAGTGCTTTAATCTATTCTTCTCCCTGGTAGAAACTGAAGTATATACTGCATTTCTCATATCTGATCTCTCACACATTCCTGTTTTTTTGCTTTTCTGGCAATAGCTGATGCAGGGGGGAGTGGATCTGTAGAGCTGACCTACTGATGTTGCCAGTTAACTGAGTTTTCATTTTCAGCATAGTGATTTGTCCTCTGAGAAGATGGTTTTAACACTGAACATTTTGGGGAAAGGAGTGGGAGCTAACATTCCTTGTGTTAGCCTTGCGTATGGCTGTGCTTGCTGTGTTACAGAGGGCAGAAATTAGTCACTCATGGCTTTCTATGCCCTATATTATCTGAATGTTCAACCAGAAATAAGAAAAAAAAAAACCCAAAATGTTTTTACTGTCTTGATGACACTTTCTTTGTTGCAAACAATCTAAAACATTGACATATGATCAAGACTTTAGAGTTTACTGTATTTTCCAGAAAAAAATCCAGTCCCTGCATTTTTAAATATTTATTTTCCCTTGACATAAATGGTTGTGTGGGCTCTTACCTGCAAACTCTTACACAGGTGACTCCATCAATTGCAGCAGGAAGAGCTATTAATGTGTGTAAGGATTTCCAAGCTAGAACCTAACAGCTGGGAAATGCTAGTCTAGAATAACTTGTATTAATGAGAAACAGTGTGTTACAGGTCTGTCAGTTGACTGCCCTTTTATTTGTAGGAAGAAAAGATTGCTTATGACTAGCTGTATTCCTTCAGGCTCCACCTGAAATACAACATTGTCCATAATCTTTATGCATAATAGCTGCAATGTCAGCTATACTACAGAAAATGTCAGAGAGGCAGAATATGGAGAATGTGTCAAAACTACTAACAGATGTGTTCCTGTAGAGGGATGTTGTCCTGTGTTGGAAGTACCTTCAAAAATAGTAAGATGGCTCCCTGCTAAATTTTTTAGAGAAAAGATGGCTTATGACTAGCTGTATTCCTTCCAGATGTCAGGCTCCACATGAAATACAACATTGTCCATAATCTTTATGCATAATAGCTGCAATGTCAGCTATACTACAGAAAATGTCAGAGAGGTAGAATATGGAGAATGTGTCAAAACTACTAACAGATGTGTTCCTGTAGAGGGACGTTGTCCTGTGTTGGAAGTACCTTCAAAAATAGTAAGATGGCTCCCTGCTAAATTTTTTAGCTGCCTGGAATGAAGGTTATGGTATATTGGAGTTGTCCAGGAAAAATGAGGTCTTGGAGGATTTTGCTTCTGGCATTGCTTCCTAATTGTAAAAAAAGCAACTTCAGATTTCTTCCCTTGTTTTTGTTTGTTTTTGTACTCCTGGGGTGGAGTGAGGGAGTGGCTGTGTTGTGCTTAGTTGCCGGCTGGGGTTAAACAACAACAGTTTTCCCCTGTACTTCCACCTTCATCTAACTTTGGTGTATTCTCTTCTGCATACGGCAGGGATGCTGTTGTAGCAGTGGATCGCATGATTTCTACAGAAAAGGATAACTTCCTGCCTCACAAGCGCTCCCGTCTCTATGGAATCACTACAGCCTTTGCTCAGTGCCCAGGAGGTAATCCAGCTAATTCTCAAGTCTTTACAGCCATACACCTAGCGAATAGATGATGTTTACACCTTAGTGAATAGATGATCTTAGTAGCAGCTCCCATTGACAGGTTGCCAGCTGATCTAGGTAGCTAGTGAAGAACTGGCTAGTGGTTAGATTTCCGTTTACTAAGAAATTAAAAGCCACCTAAATTTTTTTCATAACAGCAGTGGTTGTGGTTGCCATATGAAACCAGAACAAGGCGGGAAGAAGGGGCCTGTTCTATCCTTTATGAAAGGGCAAGTGTATGATTGTTGAGGATCTGACATGGCAAAAGCTGCTATGTTGTCATCATCTAAATTGAATGCTATATTCATGGATAGGACCTTATTTACTTACTTTTAAGTTTAAACTAGAGAAATACCGTGGTCTTCTAGATGTCTTTAATGAGATCCAGTGTTTTTAAAAAGGGCATGTTCACAAAACAGCAGGTGGTAGGGTGGCTGGGCTGGTCTTTCTGCTTCATTGGATGTTAAGTTTTTCAAATACATTATTGAAAAGCTCCTTGTGAACCTTAGAAGAGAGGAAGTTGATACCCTTGAAATAATAATTTATTCTTTGGGAAGCAATATCACTCTTCAGTTATGTTGTTCTTAGGAAAACAGTTCACTTTTTTAATTACAACATGGCTGGTATTATAGGAATTGAGGTGTTTTTACTTTAGACCTAAAAACCCCTGAGATAGTTTCTCCTCAAATTATTCAATATATATAGTAAAAAGCATTAATTTAATTTAATCAAAGCTTGGTTTAGAGCTTAAAAATGCATATAAATGTCATAATTAAGAAATCAGTTACATTTTTATTACTAGTTAATTCACAGTTCCATTTTGGTAGGCAGTGTAAAACAAAACAACATTGTGTGCTCTGAGTAAGTGTTTATAATATTCAGAACATTTGTATCATTCCTTTCTCATCATATGTCTATTTAAAGTGCCTTTTTTGTTTTTTTTTTCTGGGACAGATACATTTCCTCTTAGATCCACTGCTTCTAGCACTGTCTTCTGTTTCATTTTACCCTTCAACATTAACGTGCTCCTCCCCACCCACCCGATTTTTTTTGTTCTCATGGGTCATTTCTCCATGTTTTTGTAGTGGGTGGTATCCAGGGAGGATGTCCTGTAGCATTTTGAAGTTTGTCCTCGGGTGTTGAACTTTCTGTATTTCCTCACTTACTGTCTCTTCATTCTAATGTCTGTGACCATTTGGCCTATTTATGAAGGGCTTTTCAGCAACAGCTTTTTCAGGAGAAATGCCTCTCCTCCTCTGTCCTGACATCTTGATCTTTCTTTGAGGTGAACATCGGAAGCTGACACAAGGGATATGATAACTCTCATCTCCCCAAAGCATAGTTCTGTTTCAATCTTGTTATGGCTTGTTTCTCTAGTGTAGTCATGAAATCTGCACTTCTTTTGTATGTATCTGTTTTAGGTTTTATTGTCGTTTTGCTTTTGGTTTTCTTTAACATTTTACATTTCTGTTCTTTTCTAGGACATAATTACTGTACGGTGAATAATGGTGGCTGTACTCACCTCTGCTTGGCTACCCCAGGAGGCCGTTCTTGCCGCTGCCCTGACAACACAGTTGGAGTGGATTGTATAGAAAGAAACTGAAAGAAACTTAAAATAAGCTTTAGAGCAGCAGACACCTTTTGGAAATGTGCTGTAAACAATTCACTCCTATCAACACAACCAGGCCCTAAAGATAAGTGCTCCATGCTGCTGACAGCAAGCCACAGTGCGCATATGCAGACACACACAGAGGCAATGATGGTTTTGTAGCAGTTAAGCAAGACAGAGCTGCCCAGGTTGGGTCCAACTGCATCTTGTTGCTTGTAATATTTTCTCCTTGCTTTTAAAAGTAAATGTGGAGGCCTTAGTTGCAACCTGTGCAACTAAGGAGGCTGTGTCTCTTGGAAAAATTAAAGTAACAAATACCAAACAGAGTAAAGTGGATGGCACGACTCAAATCCTGAGACTGGGTTGTACCTTAGAGTACGCAGCAGTTAGCTGCTTAGTGGCATGCTTAGCCCATCATATATGTGGCTGGGCCATCTCTCTAGTGGAGAAGCAACTGGGGGGTCCCAAGGATGAAAGATACAAGTGGGAACACCCAGTAATATCACAGATTTAACGCCTAACTGCATTCCTTCCCACTACCAGTCCTTCCACTTCCAAAACTTGAATCTCCACTTCTTACTCTTGTGTTATAGAAATACTTTATCCATGTGCTGTAAGGGTATTTCTTACTCTAGCTCATGTGTGATCATTTCCTACAGCACATGATGCTTTATAGATAATCAGCACTACATAGTGGATGTATTTGAAGTTTTTCTTGGATTTTTAAGAGATTTATTTTTCATCTATCTGAGGTGGATTCCCGATTAGTTTCCTAAAATCTACTAAACAAACTTTAGATATGGATCTCAATTGCTGATAGTTCATCAAAGAATGGATGTTGATTCATTTGGAAGTGTTTGGTTTTAAAGAGACACACAGTCACATTTGTTTCCTGATAGCTTTTAAAATAATATTTCTGTGTTTGATTCTGTAAGCCTGAAAGTGGTCTTTTAATTCTATCCTAGCAATCTTACTTCTTTAGCAAAACATGCCATGCCTTTTTGTAGACCATGAGAAACCATGGCAGTTAAAAGCTGATTTCCAGAAAGGTCACCTGTGTCTTGGTGCTTAAAAGAAAAAAAAAAAAAAAAATTGTGACGCCCTGTTTGTGTGCCAGTGTTCAGTAACCGCAAAAAGGTGTGCTGAAAATCAAAGCAAAGTTGATGTTTTCATCATCACCAGTAAGGTTGGAGCAGGGAGGGAAGATCAAAATGTATATTCTTATGTCAAATTAACAGTACAAATCTGGGAGTGAAGTTTGGCTTCCACACTGTGTGTTGGGAAGGAAGCTTACCCACAAGCCAGCCTGCAGCAGCAGAACAAAACAAAGCTTGTGAGGCTTCTGCCAGAGCACATTTCAGAATGTCATCATCAGAGCAGTAAGCTAACATCCCCATTTCCTCACTCCCTCTTCAGACACTACAGTAACAGTTTTAAACAGAGCCAATTCTCAGTCTTAACTGTGTGATATCTTCCTCTTTAATTGTATATTTATCATAAAATAACAAAGCATATAAACATTTAAAAGATTTTTTTGTATAACTTTTAATTCATTTTATTCATACACTTAATCAGGTATGTCTTACTGTAAATATCAAATGTGTTGAAATGAAGGTGCTTGATAACTCTTTCTCCAGAATTATTCACATATCTGGTGGAATATTAAAGTTTACACTCTGTACAGGTATCTACAGTACAGTCAATAAAAATTTTTGGTTTTTATTTTCTATAAAAAAAGAAAGTCATGCCTGCAGAAGGAATTGATATGTGGTGTCTCAGATCTCTTTTCCTGTGGGGTCTGGGTTTTACTGTCTAACTCTCATATCTAGCGATGATGCTTCCCTTCTAAGATGTAACACTATAGGGGAAGACTGCTGTTGAGGATTTTGTGTTTTGAAACCAGTAGGATACTTTTCTTCAAAACAAATATGTGAGAGTGCTTAAAGAATGTACAACTTCCTCTGTTTTGACACAGACTTTTTACTGGTTGTTAACTCTTGTTTAACTTTTGTCAAGTAAGCATAATTCGATTTATACCATACTTCAGTCTTCTACATTAGTGGAAATACAGGGCAAAGACTAGATTAAATGGGGGACAGAATTTATCCCTCCACTCAAAGATGCCCTGGTGCTGAGTTTCTGGGTGACAGGGTGCTTTGTTGCCTGGTGCCTGCACAGCTCCAAGGCTCTGCGCGTGGCTGCAGGGCAAGCTGAAAGCTAAGTGAAGTGTGGCCTGCTGGAGGTGGTAATGTTGAGATTTAAACTCCTCAACTTTTATGGCTACAGCATGTCAGTGCCTCAGGGGGAATGGCAGAAGGCTTTGTGGTTCTGTGTAGACGGACAGCTGGAGAACAGCGTGCCTGTCAAGTGAGCCATTGGGAAGGTGGACGGTGGGGCAGCAAGGCGAGCTACTGGGATCTAAAGGGTGGTGTGTGGAGTTACAGGAGGAGGTTGGTGTTGATCCTTGCTGGGGACTACATATGGAATTTGAGGGAATTGGGCCTTTAGTTCATTCTTTACTGTGTGCTTTGATTTTTGGTGGGTTTTTTAAATTATTCTGATCCTTTAAAATTGCCTGCTTTGTATTTGGATCAACACAATATTCCTCTTTGTGCATTATGATAATTACTAATTTACTAAACCCCAGTGAGCTAGCTAATCAGTGAGCAATGACAAAGATGTCAAGGAAAATACAACTCAGCAGAACTTCTAGCGTTAATGCTTGAACTCCTATGTAGTCTGCAGGACAGAGAGAGGGATGATGTTACTGTGGACTGAGTTTTTAGACTGAGTGACTCTGTTAACTCTGGTATCACATCTGACAGTAGCTAGCACTAGATAAGGCGGAAGCTTCAGCAGATTTGTACCAATGGTGTAGATGTGGCAGTTTGCACAACTTTGAAGCAATCTTCAGCATTCCAGTCCCTAAAAATGAGGAAGTTTTTTAAAAGCTCAAACATCAGGTTTTGTTTCCCAACAAATATTTGTTGCTAGCTTCAGCTGTTGCAGCTCTGTGTCAGAGTACAGCAAGGGCAAAGATGTTCCCTCAGGGAAAGGAGGCCAGGTACAGAGCATAATAACAAGGCCAGCAGAAGCAGTGGCTTCACCAGCAAGGGACCAGCCCCACCATACTCCAAGTGAGGCAAACAGTGATGATGAGGGTAGTCGAGTTCAACCCAGGAGCCAGACCACCAGGCAAATCTGTAGTGAAAGGGTAGGTCAAAGTCAAGTTTGGAAGTCGAGTCAGGGTCAGGATCAGGGGTTGCCAGGCAAGTCCATAGTGGCGAGGCAGACCTGCAGTCAAGCTGGGAAGTTGGTCAGGAGCTGGATCAATGGGGTGCATGGCTGTGGCATAGCTCAGGCAAGGACCAGGATGAGAGCCTCAACTTTAAAGCAGCCTTGAAGGGAAAGAAGGTTGTCTTCACAGAGCTCTTTGAGGACAAGTCTCTGCTGAAGTTCCTTCAAGTTTCCTTCATACCTTCTGAACCTTGAACAGCCAGCTAAGCTGCTAATGGTGGGAATGTGTTCCAGGTCCTGACACTCTGGAGTTCTTTATTCCTATACGTGTTTGCTTCCTCACTGAATCTTGCAAAATCTTTGGCCTCTAAAATGATCTGTGGTATTGAGTTTCTTATTTTAATCACAGTCTGGTCTGGAATCTCATCCTTTGAGAAGATTTGTATTAGCCATTTCATGATGTCTGTCTTGTGCCTATCATAATTTTTCAGTTAAATGTTCACAAGTATTTTGAATGATAAAAATGTGAATTCTCTGTTTCCTCCTTCTAACTCTAGAGAGTTAATGGCATCTTTTTATAACACAGGGTTTTCTCATGCTGACCTGGGTCTTAATTCATCTACCCAATCCTTTTCCTGACTGTTGCTTATTAGTGTCTGACTGTTGTAGTCTTGCTCAGGAGCAAGTAAATTTTAGATATAATTTTACATTGTGTTTTGGGTTAAAAAGGTAATGGAAAATGGGATGTGTTTTATTTCATGATTAACTTTTTATTATTATAATAGGCTAGGACTGGTAATAATGTCAGTGACTGGAGTTGTGGTGGTTGAAGAAAAGATTCAGTGTAACTACAGTTCACCTTTTTTGCTACAAAAAAATTGTAGGTTTCCAGGTTTTCCAGGAAAGAACAACAATTGCTTCAATGGTTAAACAAAAGACAAAATGCTACGTAGATTTATTCAGAGGTAAGTTAGATGTTTTCTTAAATGCTTCCATTCAGATCTTCTAGCACACACAAAAATATTTAAGGGTAAGACCATTAGTGGTGTTTATCAATGATGTAATAACTTGGAAAAAAAGTGCTACTGAAAGTACTACTGGCTTCCTGATGATTTAATGGGTTGGTTCAGCCACCTTTCCACCTGTAGGGTGTTTTGAAAACCCTGACTTCACTCAATTTTTAACCTTTAAAGAACACTCTCCTCATGATGAAAACCCAGTGTCCTGTCCAGCATTGTTCCAAGGAAGAACTCTCTCCTCATGATGAAAACCCAGTGTGGCTTTCTGAAACCCAGTGTCCTGTCCAGCATTGTTCCAAGCTGGCAAACTGCTTGCTCTGCAGTTCTCCAATTGCAGAATTTTGTCACAACATATTAGATTTTTAATTTGCATGCATATAATTAAGAATGACAGATGATTACTAGAGGATAATGGCCCCTCAAAGGCAGTGTCACAATGCATCAGTTTAACCTATGGTTAAATGCAAACTGTTTTTTGTGTAGTATTTCATAGTGTATTGCTTGGAGACCTTGCTGGGGAAAAAAAACAACCAACAGGTTGTGAAACGCATATGGCTATAGAGACTACAGTTGCGACAAGCCCCCTGCCTGGCCTGTCTGTAAGAACTAAATATTACATTCAGAACCCAAGTCCACAGCTGGGGATCTGGCAGCAGTTTGTGCATTAAATGATTGATTCACCTCCTTTGTTTAAATTCTACTCCATTTGAAATCTTTCCTTTATTTTATAAATAAGTTCAGGATATTTTATCAGTAAAAAAGGTGAAAGATCAACATATTGCATCCTGGAAACGTACATATTGATGTACATCTGGAGCCTTTTGCTTGACTAACAAAAGGCTCAGTGGCCAGTGGAATGCAGTGAGTGGGCTTCCCTGCTGCTTTGCTGCAAAGCAGATGGGGCTGCAGGAGCTTAATGCTCTTCTTTTTTTCTTTTTTTTTTTTTTTTTTTTTTTTTTTTCCAGAAGGATTCTGGAGTTGATGAATGGGGACAGACTACCATTCCCACAAGTAGCCAGGATGGTGTATTTCAGCCTTTGGCTTCTTTGTCTTAAGTATTCACCAGAGTCCATCCAGTTTGTGGTGGTGTTGCTTGCTCCAGGCAGGCAGTATTTCCTACCCCATAGGGCGTCTAGAACACTGAGGAAGGACACAGAGGAGCTGAGTGGTGCAGGGCCTTCAACAGGAGGGAAACGGCCTGCTGTACAGATGTTGGTGGGGCATACCAAGTGGTGGCTGTGGCTCTGACCCAGTTACCTGTACAGCAGCATTGGGGGTGACAGTGGAAGTCTTCCCAGGAGCTGAATGTAGGGTTACAGAGAAACGGGAAATGTGGTAGAAGGCAACAGAAGAGGAGTATTTTATGGCAGTGGGTGCAGATGTGTGTGAAGTTTGGGAGGTGGGGGTAGTAATTAGCATGATAGTGATTGTACTGTGCTTTTGTGGTCTTCAGTTCGCTGCAGGGATAGGGTGAGGGAGACTAAGTTGTAGGGTTGCTGAGTTATAGTGGATTTTGGAAACCTTTCCTGTCTCTTCTTTTCCCACTAGAACTGGAATATCCCACTGACCACAGCATGGTTTTCGGACACTGTGGCATAAACTGTGGGACCTCAAATCCAATTCTGTTTGAGGACAAAACTCAAGAGCACGAGGTTTTGTTCTTCCCACCTCTCTTCCCTGCTTTAGGCAGATAAGAAACCTAAGCAGGTAAACTAGGAGAGAGTAATAGTGCAGCCCGGCCAGCTTCCTACCAGAGGGAGGGCATGCTGCTGAGCATGACTTCCCTCAATCCTGAGACAGCTCCAGATACCGTGGTGAGCCACTGCTGGTATTTCATGGCACAGCTGCTTTCCCAAGTTGGTACTCCCCAGTTTCTAAGCCCCACCTGTACCACCTGTTCCAGGACTAGATCCTCTAGCTCTGACTTGCTGAGCATGTTAACTGTACACCAAGTGTGTCACAGGGGTCTTTTTAGTAATAAACAGTGACAAAGCACTAGTCTGCTAACAAGCTGCTAAACCTAGCCAGCAACTTGAATCCAAAGGTCCCTGATGATGCACGGGTAAGCATGAGATTTTTTTTTCCCTTGCATTGTATTACAGGCTGTCTTATTGGTATTGATACCTTTGAGCAGAGGTATCTCATGTATTTTTAAGAGATTGCACTGTAATTGATAATTTATCTCAGTGGCCTATTGTCCTTTCAAATGTACACATATGAGGAAATGGCAAACCACACAGCCCATTTCATCCTCTTCCAGGCAGACTATCCTCCTAGGCTCTTGGCTGCCAAGTGACTATGCAACCATGATATTGATTTCTTCAGCACTGTAAAAGACTGATGTGCTGCATTCAGTTTCTGTGCTTATATGCCTTGTAGCTCAACTGTCAGACTGACATTTTCAGCTGACCTTAACCTGCAGAACCAATAGGTTTTGCTTTACAATTGTTTCAGCCTAAACCCTGGCACATCTGCTAGATCCTGTACTGTGTTGCACCCAACTAATAAAGCAGAGCATGAAGTCTGATATGGCCTCTGTATCAATTAAATGAAATGTATTTGTTCCTAGGCCAAAAAAAATCTGCCATGATGTATCTTCTCCAGATAGATGTCTACATGCTCTGTCATGGCAGGAGCAACTTTCAGCAATAACAGAGGGCTGTGAGCTTCATGTGACCTACTGTCTGTAACTTACACTCCTCTATCTGGTAGATTTTACTGATTAATTTTATGAACTTGAGATTCTGGTCTTCACCAGTGAAGATATTTTTAATGTTAGCCATTGATTAAGACAGAGAGGAGGAAATTGTTTCTCTCAGGGAAGTGCTGCCACAGATTTATGTGCTCCCTGTGAAAGCTCAGTCCTCACTGGGTGTTCCCTGGAATCCAAACTTTTCAAGTACAAATTGGCAGTACTCATATTTGCCTGATCGTTTCTTAGTTTGTCAGCTAGATTGGCTGCCTCTGAAAGATGACATTAGGGTCTGAAAACCTCTGTAAATTATACATTTGTTCTGATACAGTATTTTATTACTAGTGGAGAAAGAAGATTTAGCTTCATTTTTGTTCTCCAGTACTGTGACAAATTTACGTTCCTGCAATTACGCAATTTTTATTTTTGCATTTTCAGCTTGACTTTTACTTGAATGAAGAATTACAAAGGGAGGATGAGCATGTTCTTATATGAAAAGTCTTTAAGATGTTTTAATGAGGAACAAATGTTCAACAGTTAAGGAACACACAAGAGTTTTTCACAGACTTTTATCAAGAATAATGTTTTCTCCTAGCATGTCAGCTCTTATATGCATGACCCCCAATAACCTTGATTCCAAAAGGCATATAAAAAGACCAACATACATGATATTTTTTTCCTCAAATTTATGTTAACTGTATGCCTTCTTAGAAAATTCATACAGAAATTTAGATTGGAAGGAACCTCTAGAACATATCAAGTCCAATACCCTGCTCAAAGCTGGGACAACTTCCACATGAGAGAAGATTGCTCGGGACCTTGTCCAGTCAACTTCTGAAATCTCCAAAGGTGGAGATGCTAAAACCTCCCTGGACAGTGTCTCAGTACACCAAACCACTTTGGTGTTGAAGTCCTCAAGTCAAATGGGAATTTCCTTCGATGCAACTAGTGACCATTGCTTCTTGTCCTTTCCCTGTGCATCTGTGTGAAGGGTTTGACTCTAGGTCCTTTCTCCAGGTAGCAGAAGACAGCAGTTGCTTCACTCTGTTTCCTCCTATGCCATGTACTCCAGCCCTTTAACTGTCTTAATGGTCTTCTGTGGACCTTCTCCAGTATCATTCTTGCCCTGAGGGCCCCAAATGACACAGATGTACTCCAGATGTGGTCTTATGAGTCCACAAATGTAATTGTCTTGGTACCTGACCAGGACTTTGACTTTAATGCTTGGGGTGGGCAATAGTGAATGCAGTTCTTAAGAAGAACTGTCTATAGAGACTGTTTGTTTTCTTATACTAAGCTTACCTTTGGTGGGGGTGTTTGGTGTTGACTGCTACCTGTCAGGTAGTCTTAAACCATGAGGTTCAGGAGCACAGCCATCAGACTTTTCTGTAAAGATATGCATGCTGCAAATGGCAGGGGGGTGGGCTCAGCATTTTCTCAAAAGATCGGTAGGGCAAGAAGGACCTTCATCTAACCAATTTATATTACATTGAAGTTAGGGTTGGTGCTGTCACAGGAAAGGGAGCTTTGTGAAACACGTTTAAATTAAAGATTCTGTCACTTCAAATACTAACAAGGTATGCAAACAAAATAATTATTCTAATGTAGAAATCTGAAATATAATAAGGGGTTTGGAGAATGTGGAAATAGTCATGTTCATCAGATGGCTATGTCAGAAATGAGATCTCTTATTTTCTGTATCTGTCTCCATTTCAGATTTTGCATTTGTTCCACTGAGTTGCCATTGGTCTCATGAGCTCATGAGATGTTTAAAATGCAATCAGTCCAGTCACAGGATGTCAGAACATTCAGCTGCAAAATACACCTGCGTGCAGTATGCCTTCAGGCAAGTCACAGAACTGAATCCTTGATGTCAAGGTATATCATCAAGTTGCATAACACAAACAGCGTCGTCAAGTTTAAGTACTGTATTTAGTGTAATTAAGTTAAATAGCCACCTAACTACACAGTTTATCGTCCTCAAGTTACACATAGTCATCCATATATGGATCAGGTATCACTTTCTTAATGGAAAATTGCCTGATATTACTTAAGTTAACGGTAATTCCTGATTCAGTGTTGCAGGCTAGGTAAATACTAATTCTAAAGGGAGAGGCTTCAAGTATAGTGTCCTTAGGCGCTTGTCCATTTTCATGGTTTGAGAGGCTTCCCAGAGTTGTGCAAGAGAACAATCTTTTGTTCTTTGTATCTTGGATCAGTGTGCTGTCTGGAGCTCCAAGACGCATCCAGCTGCAGCTGCCTGAAATGGAAAATAGATTAGGCATCAGAGGAGGTTCTTTAGGCTCCTTGTAGTTGTCTGGATCCCACAGCCCTGTTCCTTTGCTGTGCAGTCCCGTAGAGCAAATCACATGGCTGTAATTCTAGTGTTTTATATAGGGGGGGGAAAAAAAAAAGTAAAATCAAGGTAATTCAGTAGAAAATGCTAGTTACTTTGAATTAATCTGATTGTCAGGCAGCTGTTGAGTGGTTTAGAGTATGCTAGCAGTTACAAGCCCAAGGTCTGCAGGAGAAAGACTACGTGTAACCTGACTAACGTCAGCAAAGTCTACTTGTGATGGGTGCACTGATTTGTAATAGTCTTACAGAATAAGAGTCTAATTTGTGCATGTATGTGCAGATATCACTCTGAGGAAAACCTGAAAGAGAGGACTGTCTTAAATTACAGCTAAACAACCCTGAAGTCATGAGTTTATCTCTGACTTGGGCTTCCTTCACAAACAGCATTAGTAGCTCTAAACACCTCTCATTATCTATCGCTAGAAGCTGATCAAAAGGTCTCAGACGAATTCTTTTTTTTAATGAGTTTTAAATCACTCCTTTCCCCCTTCTGACACTGGTAAGTAAGGGGGTTTTGTCATTTCCCCACCATGAAACCACGCTTTCAGAGACTTGCTATGCAAACAGTAAAACTGAGTTTGAGTTTCATATTTCTAGTAATTTTACTGAAAATTTCCACATAGGTGAGCTTTAATGATCCTTTTCCATTGCTCCTTCATCTATTTTTCCTGCAGACATTGCTTTTGCTCTTCCTAAATGAAGACTTTGAAGTGTATGAATTCAGCAAGTAAAGAGTTTGTGTGCCCTGGTTTTCTTGCTAGTGAATGACTGAGGCCCCCTGGTGCCTTACTAGCAGAGTGGGGAACAGGGCGAAGCGTAACTGAGTAACTGAGTTTTCCGTTTTTCCTTGCATTTAATTACACGGGTAGAAGAGGAGGAAAGGCAAAGAAGAAAATGCTCTTTTCCGGTACACGTTCGTGTCTGGATCCCACATTTCTTAAGTTCTCTCGTACTCTTTCCTTTTTCTTGCAGTTTTTCTCACAACATTATAGCTCTACAGTAGCTCCCAAAGGAAAGATACAAGACCATGTATCAAGCTCTCCAACACACAGGAAGGGTTTAACTTTTTTTTCAGGCTGGCTTTTATAATGTTGTTGCTTGCTGGGTTGCACAGTGGTGGTGATGTTTGCTTTCTGGACTCCTCTCTGCATTTCTCCTTTCTGTCTCGCCCCTACTCTTAGAAAGGATATTTTGCATTACTTCAACTGTGGCTCACATTTCCTTGGTTGCAGTTAGGTGCTCTGTAGTTCATTGCTTCTGTTCATGCAAGAATCCACATCAAAGACCGCATCATTCCCCATTTAAAAGACCACACAGAGATCAAAAGTAAGACTTCAAAAGCCAAATTCCCTGGAAAATAGCTTGCCCAAAATATCAGCAAAAGCTGTAAGAGCAAGCATTCAGCAATTCTGAATGTTGTTTTTTGATTAATGCAGGTTTGGTTACAGCTCATGTAACTGGACACCATCTAGTGGCAGAAGGTCAAAAATAATCTGGTTACAGTCATGTGTTGATTCAATTCTCTGGGATTTATTCAAATACTTAGGGTAGGCAATATATTGAATCTTCTTGCTGAAGATACTCTGGTCTTCACAGACCAAAAATGTATTTGTAGTGATTCACAAACTCAGGAGATTAAGAGTCAGCTTCTTTTCAAATCATCTAGCAGTAGTTTGCAACCATCACCAGTGTATTTATCATCAGAAATGATTTTCCAATGAGTATGATCAATCAGTATCTTTTTTAGGAGTAGTCCGATGTATAGAATTCACTAATGTATTTGAACCAGTTGATTCTGGGGAGGGGGGATGTTTTTTGTTCGGGTTGTGGGTTATTGGTTTTTTTAGTCTGCAGTGATTTAAAAGCATGAACTGTTTGACTACTTTAAGAGCAACTTTCCAAGGAAGGTACTGCTTAGTATTTCTGCCACAGGTTTTCCCTAATATATGGTTAAAACCTCATGCATTCAGCTGCTCTGAGGTTAGTGGAAAGTGCAGTGTCTTAAAAAAAAATGCAAAAGACAATTCAGTGTTTGGTTTGGACATTGTT
The DNA here is from genome assembly GCF_000687285.1 of Phaethon lepturus. Classification (NCBI taxonomy): domain Eukaryota; kingdom Metazoa; phylum Chordata; class Aves; order Phaethontiformes; family Phaethontidae; genus Phaethon; species Phaethon lepturus. The sequence goes on from NW_010548246.1 coordinate 15,120, forward strand.
TATACAAACAAACATTTGTTAAGGCTTTAGTGCTGTTTGCCCATTTTTTGTAAATAAAGTATTACTTTTTTTTTAAAAAAAAAGCAACAAAAAAACTTCTACTAGCTTGTACGCTCCAAACAGGATGTTGAGTAACTCATTTCGTGTTGGCTAGCACAGCAGGGTGGATGAGTTGCGGGGGCTCTCGGCTGATAGTATGGATTCCTCGTGTTGCTCTCTTCTTAGCAGAATATAGCCAAATTTAAAAATAAGGAACAAATCTCAACCTTACTTACACAGTTATAAATTGTTAGCAGGTACTAAAACTGAGAACAGTACTAGGTACTTTCTTTTCCTGAAGTCTGCAAGGCCTGTCAGTCAGAAATTAATGTTTGTCAAAAGAAGGTAAAACTGAATGAGTAGCAAATTTGAAATTCATCTGCTGCTTCTCTAAAATGCATATTTCTTTCAAGCACAGGAAGCTGATACAGAGTTTACATCTTGCTCATCGGAGCTGTCTCCCAACACAAATAGATGTCACCTGTTAGCAATGTATTTCTATTCCTTTATGTCATCTTATGGCAATGATTCACTCTTCAATACCTAAGTGAAAAACAAGGACAGTATTTTGAAGCGCAAAGGTCTTAAATTGGCATCTAATATCAGAACTGCTGACAACAAGAGAGCTGTCCCAAAGAACAGACCAGCTGTTAATTTGCAACATCCAAGTAGGAAAGCAGAGTTTAAGAACTGTGAACTCCAGTCCAATGCACTAACTTTGGAGGGGGGCTGAAATTTGAAACTTCACAGCTGGGTCTCATTCTCTTTTATGAAAAGAGACTTATACTTTACCAGAGCTTTAGGCTATGCACAGAAAGCTTGAGACATGAAGTAAATGTGTTAAAACAGGCAGATTGTACACATAAAAGCAGAAGAAATGAGAGATATTGCACCAAAAGCCATACATGAGAAAACCCAGTAGATGTAGCCCTGCTTTCCCAGTGTCTTTAATAAACTGCATTAAAAGTTGAGATCCATGTAACTAGTGGAGTAAATTTAAAAATCTTCATTTAGTATCATAGCTCAAGCAAATCTTTACTAAAAAACTTTTAAAATATAGCCTTTATGTTCTTTGATATGGGAAACACAATGTGTTATCTTAAATCCTGCTATTAAATAGTCCCATCACCACCAGGAAAAAAATATCTGAAGCACCAAGTAGCAACCAGCCCAATGCTGATACCATGCCCTCTTACTTTTTTTTTCTCCTAAGGGGCACCCATGAAAGCCCATCCTCAGCCAGTCCTTGTGGGACCACCCAGCAGCCACTTCAACACTGCACCCAGACTTGCTGCCAGCATTTTGAACTACCTTTTCTACCTTTTTGGGAGATGAGCACCAATACACCATCAGCCTTACACAGCCGCAACAGCTGCAGGTTTTCACCCACCCAGCAGCCATCGGCTCCCCCCCCCCTGCCTGGCGTGCAGGGGCAACAGCTGCAGGTTTTCACCCACCCAGCAGCCATCGGCTCGCTCTCCCTTGCTTGACGTCAGGAGGCTTGTCCCAGTCCCCTCATCCCTTCGTCATCTCACTGGCAGCTGCCTGGTTTTGCACAGCTCCAGCAAGTTGTCTTTAGTGCTGCTTTTGGCAGAGGATGCTTGATGAACAGACCGATCTGATACAGAAGTGAAATCTCTGATGTCCCTGTTTGAAAGAAGTCAGATTAGTGGGAAGCTGTGATTTACTAGAGCAAGCAGCTGGGGGAAATTGGTTTAAGGCACAGGTGTGAAATAGGAGTAACATACTTCAACTATGGATTAAAGGAAGCTGCTCTGAATTTAAAAGAGTATTTGGCACCTACTGAGCAGAGATTGTTAGAGGGGAGAAAGGTGAGAGATCAGAGGATCATCAAATTCACTAAAGTTTCATAGCACTTGCTGGGGCTTGGCATAGGGGCCTGTCTGATTTCTCTGCTTTTCTCTGTGCTCTTCTGTGGGTGCATGTTCTGCTTGAATAGTGTGCAGGATTGCAAGCTGTGCTTGGTAGAACTTTACAGGCCTGAGAAGAAATAATTGGCAATTTCAGAAATGTCATGTGTCTTAGTTCTCATGTAAGGCAAGTGTGGAAGAGAGTGCAGAGCATCCCATGTTCAAAGCTTGAACACAAGGCTTCGTGTTCAAACCTTTTTGGTTGGCAGTTTTGTGACAGAAAGATATTATGACTTGCTCAGTTCTTTTGCTTTAAAATTGGGGAGGTAATAGCTTCTCACCTTGTGGCTTTGCTGTCAGGATCGCTTTTAGGCCATGAGTATGAGAAGGTTTACAGAATTGCCATTTAACAGGACCAAGGGCAAATGCAGCCTGTGTGGGGAGGCAGGTGAGGAAGGCTGTATAGGTCTGACCACATTTGCTGCTCCACTGGCAGTGACAGTGGTGGGCCACAGCTCTGCTGCCCACTCAGTAGGTCTGTCTTACTGGTGATATGTCTGGCTGGAGGGAGTGTTTGGACAGAAAAAAGGGGAGGTTTCAGAAGGGAGGTTGGGTTGTTGTGTTTTGACCCTGTAGGATGCAGTAGAAGGGCTTAACACTTCTCACTAACTGATGTTTTGCTTTTTGTGTGAAGGTCCGCAGACATGGTTTTTGCAGGCAAGGCTAGGCATTGTGAGATTACCTGCATGCAACAGTAAATATCACATAAGCATCACTAAAGGAAATTAACGGAAGAGTCGTACAAGAAGAGGAGCAAAAGGCTTAAAAGATAACATACATAGTGGCCATGGGACAAAGAGATAAATAATAAGTTCAATCTAGAATTTTAAGTAATTTGTTTGACATACGCCAGGATAAGTGACAGAAGACTATCTGTTACCATGTTTAGTATGCATTGTAATTAAGGTCAGTATAGCATTTCAAATGTGAAGTGCTGTTTCTCTTCTCCCCTACTCCTGTACAACCAATCTCTGGGAATTTGAAAAGGATTCAACTTTGTAAAGGGGTTCCACAAGTGGAAACCTTCTTACACCGTGTGCGCAAAAGGCAGTCTGTCAGTTTTAGAAAGACTTTACATAAAGAACTGCTAAACAGTAATTGTCCTATGCTTACTACAATCCCCTAGTGGGCTGTGATCCTTGCATGAAGGATGAAGAATAATTGCCAAGTTGCAAAATCAGCTGAAACAAAATGTCAAGAGCTTTTGCAAAGAATTTTCTACTTTCCTTCCAAGGAATGCTGAAGTTTGAGCTCTGTGCTATTGCATGTTTTCACTACATATTTTAGCTAGTCAGAGAGTTAACACTTCTTCTGCACTTTCAGTTTTAAAATCTGCTAACTGGCAAACAAAAAGCAAATGGGGTGATTTTTAGTCAGATAGGAAATATTTAAGGCCAGTACTCGCATGCCTCATTTCAGAAACCAATGTGAGTGCTCTGCAACTGTGTATTCATGCTGATAAATCAGGGGAGCAGCATCTGATCTAATGTTTTGTCCTGCTGCGATGCTTGTTTTTTGTGGGATGTTCTTCATTTCTGTATTGGGGGGGTGGGGGGGGTGGGACGGGGGCATTTTCATGCACTTCCTGTTCCTGGTTTCTCAGGGCCCCAATAGCATCAGAGTAAGGCATTCTCAAATCTTACAAAATTTCTAATGGTTAAAATGTTGCAATGTCTTTAGCTTAATATGTTTCCCACACCTTCTGGAGCAGGGCCTGGAAAGAGTAGAGGTGGAACTGCTTTTGAGAATAAGAAGCCCTTCTTCAGCTGAAGGTGTTTCCAGGTGTCTGCTTTTGCCTTCTGAAGCTGGGTGGTGTTGGTTTTGCAGCCAGTAGCTGAAGGGTCCTGTTCCTGAGGGCAGGCACAGGGTGTCTGCCGGGGAAGCTGGCGGCTGCCCAAAAGAACCAGAGTCGCTTTTGAAAGGTTGGATCTATCTTGCTGATCAACAGCCCAGCTGCTAACTTCACGCTGGGAAGGGAGAGCTGAGCTCCAGGCAGCAGCAGTTTCTACTGAGGCAGTGCTGAAACACCTCTGCTCAAACACAGATTTAGCCCTGTCTGCTGCAGGTCTGTAAGGGAAGGACTGATGGTTTGGGCAGACAGCCAACTTGCAAAAAAGTGATGGTGAGAATCGATGCTGCTGTTCATGGTGGTGGCCTAGTGAAAGAACAGTAGTGGCAAGAAAGCAGCAGCCCGAATGCGCTGCATGAGCAATGCCTGGGCACAGCATGAGCCATGATATTTCTCAAGACTTCACCCGGAAAGCGTGAGGTAAAGTTCAGGAGTCTGAGAACGGAGCATGGAATCGTCCCACGTAAGTCTGGGTGGGAGCAGTACTTGCCACTAGATGGTAGCGTGTCAACATGGCATGTCTTTTCCCCCAGCTTTGAGAGTGTCAAACCTGGAGCAGGGGCAGTCACGGTGGGCCTGGGTCAGGGAGAGGCTGGGCAGGGTTTGGACCTGCAGAACTTCTGCTGTGATGCCTAGACTACAAAGGAACATAATTTTACAAGTTCCTTGCAAAACCTGTGGTGACTGGGGATTTGAATGGTAGCACAAGGAAGTAGACGAGTTTCAGAAAGTGAAGATATTAGTAGAAAATGGAATAAAATAGATGAGGCCAGCTCTGGGAGTTGGAACCCTTTTCCTCCTATTAAAAATAAAAGAGCAGGACAAAGAGATGACCATACGCCTTGGTGAGCTGTACCCCTTGGGTTGGCACTGTGCCAAACAGACTTTCTGGGTTACTAGCAAACAGCTATTCTAAGGAAGCAGCTATTGCTTTATTAAATTATCTTAGAGCTCTAAGCTGCTGTCATGCTACTGAGATGACTCTGCATTAAGTCATCTAGGCCCTATGCAATCTTTAGTTTATGGGTCCCTGGAGAATACCATGCTTCACAGCATATCTCCCAAAAACTGCACTGAAGGTGAGTTAATATCATTTCTAGCAGTACTATATACTGCAGCAATTGCTGTCATTTTTCTTGAAGAAAGGCATTATGAATGCCAGTGTTAAGGGTCAATTTGAGAGACTCAAGCAGTGCAGGCAAAGAGAAGCTCAGACCTGTGAAATGACCTTAGTTCTGCTCTGTACTGGCAACAGCCAGCAGTAATATTTGGGCTAGTCAGTGATCTTCTCATTAAATAGTTCACCATGAGAACAAAGTTCTAACAAAGCAACCTGTTGTGAAAATGTTAATTCCAGTAAAATCCCAACAGGTTGATTTTTCTTCCAGCACACTCTTGGGCCTGTCAGTCAGACTGCCTGCCTGCCATTGGGACCAGCTGCCGTGCCAGGCAGTCAGTGTCCTGGGTTACCTACATATCCCACAGTCTTGGTCAAGCAGGGAGTACCTGGCCACTGGCCACCCCAGAGCACAGCAGAGCCATTGGCTGTTGGAGGAGGTCCAGACCTGTGACTCATCTGACATTGAATCTTTGCAAAAGATATTTTTCACATGCTAAACTTCCTATCTCCAATTGTTTGTTCCAGATCTGAAGGAAAAAAAAATAAAATTAAAATCCAAAATCTTCCTTAGGAGAGGAGTTGTAGTGCCTGTTCAGGACTGACCAATGTGCTGATGGGGAAGCCGTTGTAATGAATACTGTCCCACCTTAGATAGCTTTGGTTTTTCAAATTTCCCAAGATTTTCAGCTGCCTTCCTCCATCAGGCAGGGATTATAAGTCTATTGAAGCAGCTAAGACAACTGAATGGGAATGTGGTTAAAAAAAAAAAAAATTTGAAAACTTTTCCTTCTTCTGGAGGATCATCCGTGGTCCTCGAGACAGGGGTTGAACAACACTGAGGTAGCTGGCTTTGCTGTTTTTCCACGCCAGTGTTTCAGGGAGAGATTCCAAATTCTGAGTGTAGTACTCTATCCTTGATTTAAAAGATCTTTCATATGGAGTAGTTCCGGGTCTTACAGCATGTTTTATTAATTAATGAATAAATCTATCCCTTTGTAGAAAAGGTTTTAAATGTTTCATATTAAAGCCACAAAATAATGAGGGCAGTTACTAGCACCTTGCAAAATAATAATGGAAGGATAAACTATAATAATAGGGTTATCTAAGTATCTGAAAATAAGGGATGATACACATGGAGGAAATCTGAGATTATTCTGTCTCAACACTAATGTGCCATTCAATTTTCTTCTCTATGCAAAAGGCCTTTATCAATGGCACTTTGAAACAGCAATATTTTTAAGCCAAGACCTGAATCAAGTATACATCTCTAGGGCAAATACTGCACAGAGTTTAGTGGACTCAATATACTGTTTAGCAAGTATTCATAGCATGAGAAATTACTGCAACATTTGTCTGGGAGCTTAGTGCTTGGAGGGATCTTCTAAAACAGGGAGTCCAGTTGTCTGCTGCTGCAAGCAGCCTTGTCCTATTATCCCTTTATCAGATTTATCCAGCTTCATCTTAAAACTAATTAGGCCTCTTGCAGCCACTCTTCTTGCCTGGAAGTCCGTTCCAGAGCATTACTTTATTGATGAGTGGAAATAATCGTCTACATTTTTATGTGGCTGGTTCACAGCCGTGTGTTCTTGTGCCCACATTATCCTATTGCTTAAACTTCTCTTTCC